>NW_028289032.1:600000-765433 GCF_059628265.1 Tinamus guttatus
TAGGTACTAGTGACCGTTAGTATGTGGTATGTCAATCATTAAAATTAGAGCTCAGTCTCTCATTGCAATGTTTCATTAATGGCTTCACAGTCAAATTTCCTCTTCAGCCAAGGCTGTTATATTAAAGTATTATGAATACATACACCAGAAATTGAACCTGCATGAGAAAAATCAACTCTCAAGTTGTCCATAGAATTTAACGTGGTTCACTGGAAGTTTTTACTGGCTGTTTTTCCTTCAGGTGTGTCTTTATTACAAGCCTAAAAATACTCAATAACAGTTTTATCAATATATATTAAATTGAATACACAAACTTGACTGTATGTACTATTGATTGTACCACTGATTGTTACCTTGTTGGGGGGGATCAAAAGCATTCTGCCTTGGTTTGGGGTCTTGAAATCATCTAATTGTTTATTTTTTCAAATACATCTATTTTAGTTTAAATGTAGTTGAGAAATAGGAAATTTGGCAATAGGCATTTGCTACAATAAGTAGGGAAGTGTACTGGCTTTCATGCCAGGAAGAATGAGCATCACAGCCATTCCCTCAACCTGCGGGAGACACTCTTCCTGATGCAGGCCAGGATCCCATTGGCCTTGGCCTTCTTGGCACATTGTTGACTCATGGGTAACTTCTTGTCAACCAGGACTCCCAAATCGCTCTCTGCAGAGCTGCTTTCCAGCAGGTCAACCCCTAGTCTGTACTGGTGCCTGGGGTTATTCCTCCCCACGTGCAGGACCCTGCACTTGCCCTTGTTGAATCTCATGAGGTTCCTCTCTGCCCAACTCTCCATCCTGTCCAGGTCCCTCTGAATGGCAGCACAGCCCTCTGGAGTGTCGGCCACTCCACCCAGTTTAGTGTCATCTGCAAACTTGCTGAGGGTGCCCTCTGTGCCCTCGTCCAAGTCACTGATGAACAAGTTGAAGAGCACCAGGCCCAGTACTGACCTCTGGGGGACACCACTGGCCACAGGCCTCCAACCAGACTCGGCCCCATTTATCACCACCCTCTGGGCTCTGCCATCCAGCCAGTTCTCAATTCACTCCACTGTCCATGTTCACACTTCATGACCTTCCCCATGAAGATGTTATGGGAGATAGTGTCAAAAGCCTTGCTGAAGTCAAGGCAGACAACATCCACGGCGCTCCCATCGTCCATCCAGCCGGTCACCTCATCGTAGAAGGCTATCAGGTTCGTCAAGCACGACTTCCCCTTGCTGAATCCATGCCGACTACTCCTGATCACCTTTTCCTTCACATACCTAGAGATGAGCTGCTCCATTACATTTCCAGGGACGGAGGTGAGGCTGACCGGCCTGTAGTTTCCCAGCTCCTCCCTCTTGCCCTTTTTGAAGACTGGAGTGGCGTTGGTTTCTTCCAGTCCCCTGGCTCCTCCCCCACCCTCCATGACCTCTCGAAGATGATGGAGAGCGGCTGAGCAATAACCCCCACCAGTTCCCTCAGCACCCACGGGTGCATACCATCCGGGCCCATAGATTTATGGGTGTCCAGTTTGCCCAAGTAATCCCTAACCCAATCCTCCTCGACCAGCGGAAAGTCCTCCTCTCTCCTGGTTCTCTCTCTTGTCTCCGGGCGCTGTAGTTCATGGGGACTGGCCTCAGCAGTAAAGACTGAGACAAAGAAGGCATTTAGTAACTCTGCCTTCTCTGCATCCTCTGCCACCAAGGCACCCTCCCCACTCAGCAGCAGACTAACATTTTCCCTAGTCTTCCTCTTGCTGCTGATGTATTTATAGAAGCCTTTCCTGTTACCTCGACATCTCTCGCTAACTCTAATTCCAGACGGGCCTTGGCCTTCCTCGTTGCATCCCTGCATTCTCTGACAATGTTCCTATAGTCTTCCCATGTGGCCTGGTCCTTCCACATTATATACGTGCTCTTTTTCTCATTGAATTTACCCAACAGCTCCTTGCCCATCCACACAGGTCTCCTGCCCGCCTTGCTCGACTTCTTTCTTATAGGAATGCACTGATCCTGAGCTTGGAGGAAGTGGTGCTTGAATATTCGCCAACTCTCCTAGACCCCCTTTCCTTCTAGGGCCCTGGCTCAAGTCTTCAAAGGACTTGGTACTTTGATTCTCATCTGTACTGAAGTGTTTTAGAGCTTTCTTTCTTTAAAGGCATGTTAAATGTAACTTTTTAAAAGCACAAATAAAATCCTTGGAATGTAAAAGTTAGTTACTCCAAAAATGCAGCGGTCCCCAAATGGCCATGTCAGAAAATTAGTTAGTCTTTGCAATTGTGAGTGTTTCTTCAGGCAATAGCTTTTCAAAAGCTCATGAAGCTTGTACGAGACATGGTAAAGCAGACAGCTCTGACAGCTTTCACTCTCGAACATAAAAAGCCTTCTTAACGGCCCTTTTCCTCAAGTTTATGCATTTTTTAAAATAACACTACAGCTTTAATAAGAAAAAAAAAAAAGCTTTTTACCTCTTTCCATATCACAGAATCCCAGAATGGTTTAGATTGGAAGGGACCTCTAGAGATCATCTTGTCCAATCCCCCTGCACAAGCAAGGACACCCAGAGCACGTGGCACAGGGTGGCATCCAGGCGGGTTTGGAAGATCTCCAGAGTAGGAGATGCCACAACTTCTCTGGGCAGCCTGTTCCAGGGCTCTGGCACCCTCACAGGAAAGAAGTTCTTCCTCACATGGAGATGGAACTGCCTGGGTTTCAATTTGTACCCATTACCCCTTGTCCTGTCACTGGCCACCACCGAGAAGAGTTTGGCACCATCCTCTTTACATTCTCCCCTCAGGTACTTATACATATTGATCAAATCTCCTCCCAGCCTTCTCTTCTCCAGACTAAACAGGCCCAGTTCGCTCAGTCTTTCCTCATATGATAGATGCTCTAGTGCCTTAATGATCTTTGTGGCTCTATGCTGGACCCTCTCTAGAAGTTCCACGTCCCTCTTGTCCTGGGGAGCCCAGAACTGCACCCAATACTCCAGGTGCGGCCTCACCAGAGCTGAGCAGAGAAGCAGGATCCCCTCCCTCAACCTGCTGGCAATGCTCCTCCTGATGCAGCCAGGAGCCCATTGGCCTTCCCGGCCACGAGGGCACATTGCTGCCTCATGGTTAACTTGGTGTCAAACAGGACTCCCACCTCTCTCTCCGCGGAGCTGCTTTCCAGCAGGTCAACCCCTAGTCTGTACTGGTGCCTGGGGTTACTCCTCCTCAGGTGCAGGACCCTGCAATTGCCCTTGTTGAATCTCATGAGGTTCCTCTCTGCCCAACTCTCCATCCTGTCTAGGTCCCTCTGAATGGCTGCGCAGCCCTCGGGAGTGTTGGCCGCTCCACCCAGTTTGGTATCATCTGCAAACTTGCTGAGGGTGCCCTCTGTGCCCTCATTGATGATCAAAATATTCCCTCCTGTAAGTAGTCCCGAACTTTTCTTTGCAGACGCTTCTTTCTCAGGCAGGTCTTTGATCTCTTTAGCTTTGTCTAAGAGTTTTTTAGGATCAAGTCTTGCTCATTTAAATATTAAAGTGCCTGCTGTTGTGCTCTTATGGCCCATTATTCCATCCTCATCATTGTATGTGTGCTTTTTATTTTTTGTGGATACATCTCTGCAATGACTACTGACCAGGATTTATTTTTTTCCTTCTTCATTTGATTCCCTGCCACAATTTGGTTTTGTTGCTGATTTCTGGTGTTTGGGTAACAATAAAAAGTAGAGAACATGTGCCCCTGCAATTTATAGCTGACTGAATTTGGGGAGCTTGGGATTGAAACTTTCACCACAGGTCTCTTTCTGCAAAAACAATGCAGAGGAACAGATGCGCAATGTATGAACTAATTTGGAGATATTTTCATTATCTCCTGAATTCAGCATCAATAGTTATAACTATACAGATTAATAATGAAAGGTCAGCCAGTGTTCTTTGTGTAGAAAGAGGGGAAATCTATGTTTCAGTTTGACATTGAAAGATAGAAATCATAGAATCATTATGGTTGGTGTTGCAGGTAGAGATAATCTAGAGATAATCTTCTAGAGATAATCGACCGCGAATTACAGCGAGGTCATATAGAACCCTCCACCAGCCCGTGGAACACCCCAGTTTTTGTAATACACAAACGAAATGGCAAAGAGTTCCGTCTCCTCCATGATCTACGCGAAGTCAACAAGAGAATCCAACCCATGGGTCCTGTTCAAACGTTATTGCCTATGAACTCTATGATACCGGAAGGACAACCCTGTGCTGTCCTTGATATCAAAGACTGTTTCTTCTCAATACCTCTGCATGAGGAAGACAGGGAGCGGTTTGCCTTTTCTATTGTGTTTCCAAACAGTCAGCGCCCCAACCTACGTTTCCAGTGGAAAGTGTTGCCTCAAGGAATGATCAATTCACCCACTATCTGTCAGATTACGGTGGATCGGGCATTGGCACCAGTCCGACGCAATAATCCGACTGTGACTATTATTCAATACATGGACGATATTTTAATCGCTGCACCATCAGGAAGTCAAGTGGACCAATTGGTGTTAGTAGTTTCAGAAACCCTGAAAACGAACGGATTCGAAATTGCAAGTGCGAAAATCAAAAAGGGACCATGTGTAAGTTTTTTGGGAGTAGGGATCACAAGTTCTTATATAACCCCCCCCAAAATAAAAATCCATCGAAACATTAAAACACTCCATGATATGCAGCAGTTAGTCGGATCTTTACAGTGGCTCCGCAATATTGTCCTAATCCCTCCTGAAATCATGACCCCCCTGCACGATCTTTTAAAAGGAAAGAGCCCATGGGAACAAAAAACTTTAACAGCAGAGGCAATGGATTCTCTCGACTTCATTGAACAGCAAGTATCATCCAGCACGCTTGCCAGGTGGAACCCAAATTTACCACTTGATCTATACGTACACTTTACGGAAGGAGGAGGGGTAGGAGCACTAGCGCAGGGCCCTCCTGAAAAAGCTCAGCCAATACAATGGATAGTCCTAGGAAAACCGTCACGTGCATTTTCTCCGGGAGTCGAGTGTCTTGGCAATCTCATCATGAAAGGCAGAAAACTCGCCTTAAGACACCTAGGCATCGAACCTACCAGGATATACCTGCCCTTCCACAAACAGCTCCCAACGCAATCAGTAGCGATGTCAGAATATCTGGCTGTAGCTCTCGTCGGATTTGGTGGAGAAATCCGGTACGCCGCAAAACCTCCCTGGACCCAGATGCTGACAATTGTCAACATGGACCTCCCACAGAAAATCATGGACCGGCCCCAACAAGGACCAACGGTCTTTACAGACGCATCCTCAGCGACTTCAACAGCAGCGGCAGTATGGCAATCGGGAGGAGAATGGCATTGCATTAAAGTGATCGATCGCACGCTTTCAGCCCAACAGTTAGAAGCGATGGCCGTCGTATTAGCGTGTGGGCTATTCCCAACAGAACACCTCAACATAGTAACTGATTCAATGTTTGTGGCCAAGCTTTGCTTGGCCATGTTGGGGCCTGGCGTGTCAACATCCACGACGGCCCTAATGCTGGAAGAAGCACTTTTTTCTCGAAAGGGCACCATATCAGTCATCCACGTCAATAGCCACAGCCCAATTAAAGGATTTTTCCAAATCGGTAATAATAAAGCAGACGCCGCTGCAAAAAGACTATGGACGCTAAGAGACGCTCGACAGCTACATGAGTCTCTCCATATCGGAGCCAAAGCGTTGGCAAAAAGATGCGAGATTTCAATCACTGACGCGAAACATATAATAGCTACGTGCCCCCACTGTCAGAAAGCACCACTGTGGTCTAGCGGGGTAAACCCCAGAGGTCTTAAACCTTCCGAAGTGTGGCAAACAGATTTTACACTCTGCCAGTTGTTGAAACCTCGAGCGTGGCTAGCGGTGACTGTAGACACATATAGTGGAGTGATCGTAGCCACTCAACACCTTAAAACTGACTCCAAAGCAACCATTCAACATTGGCTAACAGCCATGGCGTGGCTTGGTGTTCCTAATCAGATCAAAACAGACAACGGTCCAAATTTTGTATCTAAATCAGTCCAAGCATTTGCCCTGAGATGGGGTATTACCCTAACACATGGCATCCCATATAATAGCACAGGACAAGCCATAGTAGAACGAGCAAACCAAACTCTGAAGTCTAAATTAGAGGTATTAGCAAATGCAGAGGGCTTTAGCAACGCCATTCCCACAGGAGACCAAACACGTCTACTAGCGACTGCCTTGTTAGCACTAAATCAATTTCCCAGGGGGGAGGAAGTGAAAAGTCCCACCCAAAAACACTGGGCCACTCGAGCACTAGAAGAAGGCCCACCAGTTATGATTAGAAATGAACTGGGAGAATGGGAACAAGGGTGGAAACTAGTTCTAACAGGGCGAGGGTATGCCGCCGTCAGGAAAGATGGCAGAGTCAAGTGGTGTCCGCTTAAGTCTATTAAACCAGACCTTCAAAATAAAACTAATGAAAATTGTGAGTTTCTGTTCACAGAACCAGATCATCGGGCGCCCCAAGTAACCCGTGCGCCCCAGTGACATACATCCCACCGGAGACTGTGAGTTCCACGCTGACTGAATCCAGAAAACAACAAAACACCCTCCGCAAGAGGGGTCTGCGATGTCTTTGCGTCATCTTAATTCCGGAAGTTATAAGACAAGTAAAGTCACACCAGTCCTTCAAATAGATATTTGAACAGATATATCCACTCAGTGGATATCCACCATACCTTCTTCTTTGTGCCTTATGCTTTTTAATGCCAAAGTTATGATACATAATTTTAACATTGTTATAAGGATAGAATAATATAATAATAAGAATAGTATAGTAAAAATAAGGTAGTAATAATAACAGTAAGTAAGAATAAAATAAGAACAAGTAATTAAAATTAGAATTAGATAAGAAAATAAGTAAGAATAAGATAGTTATATTTTAGCTAATTTTGTTATGCATGGGGGGGGGGGGGAAATGTTGCAGGTAGTTAGGTCCGGCGGCCGGAAGATGTCGTGCTGTACGGAAAGATAGAGCCCCTAATAGCCAATAGTGTTAGTTTATGATGTAAGCAGACGGATGTGACGTTGTAAACCTTGGCTATATAATACCTTGTTACCCAACAATAAAGGTCATTTTGTCGTCCATCGCATTGGTGTCAACTAGTTAATGGACCGAATGGCTTGGGGGTGGTCTTGAACCGGGTGGCTGCGCTGTTAGAACGGCAACAGGTTGGATTATACCTTCAAGATCAAGTCCAACTGCAAGCCCTTCAACATCATGCCTGCCATGTCCCTAAGAAGTGCCTCATCCACACATTTCTTGAACACTGCCAGGGATGGTGACTCCACCACTTCCCCGGGCAGGCTGTCCCAATGCTTGACCGCTCTTTCCATGTAGAAATTGTTCCTAATGTCTAACCTGAACCTCCTCTGGCACAGCTTGAGGCCATTTCCTCTTGTACTAGCGGGAGTTATTCTGGAGAAGAGATCAAGCCCTGCCTCGCTACAACCTCCTTTCAGGTAGTTGTAGAGAGCGATAAGGTCACCTTGAGCCTCTTCTTATCCAGACTAAATAATCCCAGGTCCCTCGGCCGCTCCAGTTTGTGCTCTGAGGTCTGTGCTCCAGTCCCTTCAGCAGCTTAGTTGCCCTTCTTTGGACATGCTCCAGCATCTCCACGTCCTTCACATAGTGATAAAGATATTAAAGAGGACCGGCCCCAACACTGACCCTGGGGAACACTGCTCGTGACCGGTCGCCAGCTGGATTTAACCCCATTCACCACCACTCCCTGGGCCCAGCCATCCAGCCAGTTCTTCTCCCAGCGAAGAGTCCACCTGTCTAAGCCGTGAGCTGCCAGCTTCTCCAGGAGAAGGCGGTGGGAGACAGTGTCCAAGGCCTTACTGAAGGCTAAGTAGACCACATCCACAGCCTTTCCCTCATCCATTAGGCAGGTCGCCTGGTCACAGAAGGAGATCAGGTTGGTCAGGCAGGACCTGCCTTTCAGGAACCCATGTTGGCTGGGCCTGATCCCCTGGTTGTCACACACATGCTGTGTGATCGCCCTCAAGATGATCTGCTCCATAACTTTCCCCAATACCGAGGCCAGGCTGACAGGCCTGGAGTGTCGCAGTTGTGACGGCCAAAAACACAAACAACTAGGGTAGATGCAACGCAAACTACGCTTTATTGTTTTCCAAGTACATTATTTATACTGAGCTCTCCTCGTCGTGGCTGCTGCTTATTGGTGAGGACTACAAAGGACAGTAGCTAGTAACAGATTTATGATTGGATGATTCTTAGCTTGGCCAGTTTCTGCTCCGTGGCCAAACCTCCTTAAACTTGTTAACAACTGTCTGCTGTCTTGGTGTGAACTCCGTATCTCACAGATACATTCTAATCTTCTCAAGGTTAACATTCTCTGCTAAGGGAGTCAGGGATCTCACAGACCAGCTGCAATCGCTGACACTGGAGTTCCTTGGATCCTCCATCCGACCCTTCTTGTAGATGGGTGTCACAGTGGCAAGTCTCCAGTTGCCTGGGACCTCCCCTGTTGACCAGGACCGCTGGTAGATGATGGAGAGCAGCTTGGCGAGCACTTCCGCCAGCTCCCTCAGGACCCTCGGGTGGATCCCATCTGGCCCCATAGCCTTGTGGGTGTCCAAGTGGAGTAGCAGGTCACTGACTGTTTCCTCCTAGATTATGGGGGGGTTCTTCTGCTCTCCATAGGTGTCTTCCAGCTCAGGGGGCCAAGTACCTTGAGGATAACTGATCTGGGCATTAAAGACTGCAGCAAAGAACGCATTAAGTACCTCAGCCTTATTCTCATCCTTGGTGACAATGTTCCCTGACGCATCCAATAAAGGATGGAGGTTCTCCTCGGCCCTCCCTTTCTTGTTAATGTATTTGTAGAAACATTTGTTGTTATCTATTACAACAGTGGCTAGATTGAGTTCCATCCGAGCTTTCTCCTCTCTAATTTCCTCTCTACATACCCTAGCGACATCCTTGTACTCTTCCCGAGTTGCCTGCCCCTTCTTCCGAAGGTGGAGTATTGGGTGCAGTTCTGGGCTCCCCAGTATAGGAGGGACAGGGAACTTCTAGAGAGGGTCCAGCGTAGAGCAATGAAGATAATTAAGGGACTGGAGCATCTATCGTATGAGGAAAGACTAAGCGAGCTGGGCCTGTTTAGCCTGGGGAAGAGAAGATTGAGAGGGGATCTGATCAACATGTACAAGTACCTGAGGGGAGAATGTAGGGAGAATGGGGCCAAACCCTTCCAAACCTGCCTGGATGCCACCCTGTGCCACGTGCTCTAGGTGTCCCTGCTGCTGGAGCAGGAGGTTGGACTAGATGATCTCTAGAGGTCCCTTCCAACCTCAACCATTCTGGGATTCTGTGATATTTACTTCTTAAAACAGTACTCCATGATTTTTTTAACATTTGTGCATCTATTCTGAGTTCTAAAAGGAGAAAAAAAAAAAAAAAACACAGGTGATCTCTTCCTTAATAATCTCATTTAAATTAACCCCCCCCCCAAAAAAAAAAAAAAACCCACGTTAGTTGTGTTTATATAAAGCTCTGAGCACTGTTAGAAATGCAGAGGTCTCTCCCATGAAATATGGGATTTTAAATATTAAAAGGATTCAACAGGCGCTCTCAGCTTCTGAATTTTTAGTATGCTTTCCTTGGTACATGACAACACAAGATTCCAAGTACACCATGTAGTATTATCTTACAGCCTGTTTCTTGATTTCGCCATGCTCTTTGTTTCACCCAGTACAAGCGTAACTACAGGAAAATGTGCCGGGTTTATTTATAGAATGGCAGATGTCGGAATCTATATATGTAATGCAGACTGATGCCATGTATCTACATTATCACTGTTCATATAGTAATAGCATACATAAGTAACAGCATTGTGGTATACAGATGAATATAAAGATTATTTAAAAGTTACTCAGCAGTTATTTGACTGAGAGAAATAATAACAACATGGTTGACATCAGCACTCTAATATGGACCATGCAGAAATTAAAGACAGAAGCTGAAAAGCCGAGATACATTACTGCATACCCCATATCCAACAATTAGCACAAAATACAGTTAGGTCAGATTAACTTCTAACAATGTGTTTTACTCCCAATTTCTACTGATAAATGAAATTAGACCTGGAGTAAAAGAATAGATATTTGTTCAGTTAAATATATATAAAAAAGGGAGAAAAATCTCGGGGAGTTCATAATTCAAAACTGAGCTGTACTTTTAGGTTTCATTATAACAATGAGTATAATTTATTTTTATAGCAGTAAAACTTGTGGGCTTTGATCTTGTTTTGCAGATTTAATATGAAAATCCATATTAACCTATTAAATCCACTTTTACAGACATTCTAATATTCTCTAAATACTGCAATTCACTTCTATAAATAGCTTAAAATGGAGTATTGTTCACTTCAGTAACAGATAATTGAGGGTGCATCATGTGTATTCTGACAATCACCCTCAATCTTCCTTCCTATTCCAGTTGATCTTCTATCATGTGGTCCTAGAATGAAGCCTGGAAGTTGCAGCTACATTTCAGAATGTTTCATATATCCCTTCACTGGCCCCTGCCCAATGGTGCAGGTATCAACCACCTCAGCAGCTGTTTTAAGCAAAATGGAAATATTCTGCCTTTGTTTTTCATCTTACAAACAACATTCCAATAATAATTTCCCTGTAGTTTTTTTTTTCCTGCTTTCACTCTTCAGGACATTGCAGATTAACTACTGTATTTCCATCACTACCTTTGGGCTTGAGATGTATGATATTTAGCAAAATAAATATTTTACAAATCATCTAAATGTACCCTCTGCCCCCTGTATGACTAGTCATTAAGCTCTACCTAGTAATTCCCTGGATGATCCTCATCATTTGCAGCTGAATCAGAACACCTATTTAGAGGGATGATCACTCTTGCACTAAAAGGAAAAAAAATCAACCACCAACTTTGGTAAACTGCGGAAGACATTGTCTGTCCTCAATATTAAAAGCCTGAGCCTCAAAATCCAGTTTGAATATGTGAAGCAGCTATTTTCCTTATGCAAAAAGCGCACAGCCCTATTCTTGATGAAGCTAATCTGATTAATTGAAAAATTCTGAATACTTAATTTCTGCCACATTCTCTAAGCCATTTAGATCAATGATCCTTCTTTCAATGTCGAACCAGACTAGTTAAAGTAGCATAAAGCTGCAGTTCTAGATATTCACCTGTTAATCCCCATCTTTCTTCATATATACTAAATCTCCTTTTCTATGCATTTTATAAATTATAACTCTACAAATGTGAGCATATAATCACGAATGCATTTACAGAAAAACTTTCTCAGTGATACCTGTAGATCATCTTCCCATAATGGTGACTGTTTTTATTTCCCCCTCAAATCTATTAAAATCACAGTGCAGCAAAAACTAGTTATTTTTCCCAGCTAAAAAATAAGCAAACCAAAAAGTTAGCCCATCTTTTCTCTCTCAGCCACCTGCTCCAAATGCATTTTTTGGCATGAAGATCCCAGTCTAGGACCCTGTGCAAAGTGAGGCCATGTAAGAGGTTAATAAGGTTGAGGTGATTAGGTACGTAATTTCGCTATTTGCTTCTGTGAACATAGCTTGCTACTTATGCTGAGTCACCCTGCTCTTGCTGCAACCATGAGATAAGATATCAGCCGTGAAGAACTGGTAACTGCAAATAATGTATGAAGGAGTTGCAGCTGTCTATAAAAACACGAACTTTTCCCAAGATGGTGTGGATCTCAGGCAAACTGTAAGAGATCCGCTGCTGGCTGGCTACTAAAAGTTTGCTTTTCAATCCACCAGGTTGAGTGTGCGGGTGATTATTGAGATTACGGACTAACACCAGCATCCCAAATTATATCAGAAGAAACAAAATAATTTGCACAGAAAGGCAAAGGTCTTTTCAGTTAATTCTGAGAATCTGAGTCAGCTAAGAAGGTAAGAGATTTCTTTAAAGAAATAAATTTACTTTTCAAATATAGCCAACTTTATAAAATTGTCTGGAACTTCCTGTATATAAACCAGAGGACCTGTCATGCTATGGTATGCATGCTGATCTCTCCCGCCATACAACTGTGGGAGAATGTTCATGTTGCCATACTCTTAGTCATTTTCTTTTTCAAAGAGTTTCTATAGAGAAATATTTTTTTCAATTCTGCTTTTCAATAAATCAGTCCTACAGAATTCTCTTGGGAGAAAAAGCTGCATTTTGGCTTATCCGTTCATTCAATAAGAGAGGAAAAAGAAACAGACAGGGAGCATCTTTATAACTCTTATCAAAACACAGGCTATTGTGCTTTGTTTTTAAGTTTTAAGTTGTTTTTAAGATCAACAATATACTCTTTTCTGCCAATAGATACATACCTATAGTAATGTCATTCTTCAAGTTGGGAAAGCTGTAAGAACTTGAGGGGAAAGCCATCTGAAATATTCTGAAAATATCTTGTTTTCACCAAATGCAAAATGCTTGGCTTTCCCTGCTACTTGCTAATCTATTTTTTTCTGTGCCATACTGAAGCTCTGTAAGGTTGAGTCTCCCTAGGGGGCTATTCATAACCATGAAATATCTATTCTGTTCTAAGAAATCCAATTTATAACCCCACTATTGCCCTTTTCTCTTCTGTATAAAGGGGCTTTTGTTGTACATACACACTTTTAGGAAATTACCCTCTTCTTCCCCAATACACTCCCTACTATCCACCTCCCTGACTAGCACAAAACACAACCCCCCCCTCCCCCCCCAAAAAAAAACTGCCAATGAAAACTGTATTTTTGTTGAAGCACTTCTAGCTGCTCCACACATTTCACTCGAGAAACAGTAAATGATCACAGCTCAGCTGCGTGAGAAGGACCCAGCTGCGTGCCCCCTTCTGAATTGCATACAAGCAACTGTCTGGAAAAACAGCACCTTAAGAGAAACTCTCCTTATCCTTGCCAGCAGTTGCGGTCTGTAGAGAGGGTGGAGTTTTACTAGTTACGGCTTGCCAACGTGGTAGGAGAAAACAAGCGGACGAGACCAAAAAAAATCCTCAGCATAGAACAGTGTCTGATTGCAGTGACCAACAGATTGGGCTCTGATATCCTGCAGTAAAATTTATTTTAATTTTTTTTTAACTTAAACTATACATTTCAACACTACATGCTATTTAGAATTAGTTCTGTAACATCTGCAATTGTACTGATTAATACAGGATGACTAAATAAATGCTCGAAGGATGAAAAGCAGCAGCCTTCTTTTAGGTAGCTTAAGCTAAAAAACTTTTACTTTTTCCTTTACCATGTTCAACACGGTGCTATCTACTCTGAAAACAGCAACTGGTCTCTGATTCTTGGCGGGGGGGGGGGGAGAGATTCCTTTGTGTTATAGACCCCCACATATATTAATAAAAATATCATTTTTAAATTTTGTATTATACAAGATAGTTTCACAACACAGCAAGAGAATGGTCATGTTTTACAGCATGCCCCTAACTACTCACACAGCAGATGTTATGAACAGGACATATGCCTTCAGTACAAAAGCAATGGGAATTATTTGGAAGCCTATTTTCTGATTGGCAGTCTTCAGTAAAATCCCAGATCAGGTAGGAAATATCTTTTCCTATTTATTGCTTTATTATATTTTTAGTACAGCGAGCAGAACAAAGCCTCCATGGAAATGGTGTTAGTCACAGAAGCAGAGGCGTGAGCTCTCAAGAGAAGCACCGACTGCACTGCCAGGACGGGCATGCAATCAGCTGCTCCATAGGAGCAGGATTCCTCCTGGTTGGTCCCAGCTAACAGGGTTAAGCACACACCCCTGAAGGGGCTGCAGAGTCTTTGGGCAAGTAACACAACAACCAATTAGTGACTGCATTACTGGAGTCTAAGGCAAGGGGAAATAAGTGTATTTCAAGATGAAATCAGAAAGCAGCAAAGCTCCAGTCACAAATTTAGTGTGCATTCACAAAACTTCGCACACTTCTGACTGTAAAATTCAGCCAGATCCATTAAAGTATAAGTAGCATAAAGCTTACATTGTGGGTAAGAAAGATGTTTTCATAGGTAAAAGGCATGGAGTCAGGAAAGGTGGTATGAATTCTTGAACCAGGGCAAGTTTGCTTTGGAAATCAAGGTAAATAATATTTCAGACCATGAGTAACTTTTGTCTTGCTTTGAGTGCTTTTATTCAGGATAGGGGTGGCCTTTTACAATGTACTTGTGTCTGTGCTGTGCGTAAGAAAGTCATATCTCATTTCAGTTGAAGCCTCTTGGTGATGCTGAAATATTTTTATCTGCAATAAACAGACTCCATAGGTCTCTTGGAGAGAGGTCTCTTGGAGACACTCTTCAAGAAGCTAGGTGTCGCAGTCATGGCGGCCAAAAACACAAACAACTGGGGTAGATGCAACGCAAACTACGCTTTATTGTTTTTTAGGTACCTTATTTATACCCAGCTCTCCTCGTCGTGGCTGCTGCTTATTGGTGAGGGCTACAAAGGACAGTAGCTAGTAACAGATTTATGATTGGATGATTCTTAGCTTGGCCAGTTTCTGCTCCGTGGCCAAACCTCCTTAAACTTGTTAATAACTGTCTGCTGTCTTCGTGTGAACTCCCTATCTCATAGATACATTCTAATCTTTTCAAGGTTAACATTCTCTGCTAAGGGAGCCAGGGATTTCACAGACCAGCTGCAATCCCTGACAGCTAGCTGTCTTCCACAGGCCTTACTACCTAGCACAGGGTGGCAAAGTATAGCAGTTGTGTCCTTCAAAGCACAGAGACTGAAAGGGAATATTAATGTAAATTATATCACAAAAGAAAAATAACTACAACACCAGACGAGCTAAAGAATTTGTGTTTTCAAGCTAGCAAGAAAAAACAAACAAAAAACAAAACCCACTCCAGAAAAAAAATAGCAGAATGAAACCACTCACAAACAAACAAACCACAAACAACCAAAAAACCACATAGCCAAAGTTAACTGTAATAGCCTTTGGGGTTCCTTGATTAAAGGCAGTGTTTGTATGGGAATAAAATGTCCAGAATGTAATCTATCAAGAGCTTTCCATAAATAGGACTTACACAATACACATCTTTCTCCTATTATAGATGACAGCAAGGAGAGACAATGAGCCTTGTAGTTAAATCTCAGGATGTTTTGTGATTTTAGTTTCCTAAAATCCCCCAGACTGAAGACAGATGAGAAAAATCTGATTATTCTGATTTGTTTCTTCTCTATAGAGTCCAGATTGCATCTCCTTAGCCAGCTCTGTTCCTTTTGTGTACAGGGTTGCAATTCAGACTTTAGACACTTTTTTTATTAAATATTTTTATTTTAGTTGTTACACATCTTAAAAACATATCTGTCAGCTGAAAGGACTCCAAGCAACCTGAAGACAGTTTAGGTAGGTAATTTATCAGTCTTGAAATAAATGTGACTTAAATAACAAAAGCTTATCGGGGCATTGTGGAGGCCCGCTTCAAGGACAGTAGTACGGGATGCCTTGTTAGTAGATAATTAACCTCAAGGACAGCAGTGCAGAATGTCTTATCAACAGATAAGGAACACAGCAAGAAAAAGAAGAAAACTGCAACCGCACAGCTGGCGCGTGATCAAGATGCTGATTGGATAGTCTCGACGTAATCCTTTAGACTATTGGTTCATTTAGTAACTGTGCTTTTCATGCTTTTAGGCAAATAAGGATTGTATCCGGGACAGTACGATATATAAGTTGTATCTGATGCTTTATAAAGGGTCTTTGGTTCATTATACTGGAGTCCGTTCCTTCACAAGGTGCGACGGCATTATCATCCTCAGAGTCTCCACCTGATGAACAGCCTTCAAACTCCAGTAAAAGTAACATAATAAGGTAAAGATTAAACAGACGCTCAGCGGATGATTCCCTTGCACAGGCAAGGAACAACACTGCGGTAAGCCTGGAAGCTTTTTTTAAAACAACAAAAACAAAACAAACAACAACAACCACAACAAAAAACAACACACACCACACCACCAGCAAAGCCTTTTAATAGTAAACTCCGAATGAGCTATGGTATGAGAAGGACAAAACAAAGAATGGCAAAACTCTAAAACCAGAGTCTGTACGCAAAAATAAATTACATAGCACAGATTTTCTTGGGGGAGGGGGTGGCGAGGAGAGGGGGGAGAAGGAATAACTGACTAAAATGAAGGGTTTAAAATCCACCATATGTTCTCCCATTTGGGCAGACACTATTTCAGAGCAAAAATCAAAATACTCATAAGAAAATTGGAACACACAAAAATTGTGTTACACGCTAACTTTCAGTAGTTAAAAGTTTAGAAACTATGATGCTGGATAGAACAAGGAGGGTAAAGCAAAATGTTGTCTTTTAGTCTTTTACACACTTAAAAAGAAACACACACACACACTCTTTCCTTAAATAATAATAATTAAAAAAAAAAAACTGTTGTAAGAAGTCCCTATCTAACACTAATTCCAGAACACCGCACAATGAACAGATAGTAGCCAGGCCTTAGCTTACCATGGCAATATATAGGGGATTCTTGAAGTAAGGGTAGCTGTGGAAGTACCTCCCCTGCTAAGCTTAAAATCTCGCTCATGTTTTGTTTCTCAGAGCACACTTATTCACCTCTGTGTACATATGCATTTTCTTAATAAAGAAATAGGCATCCAATCTTACTATAGCTTTTATCATTTTTAAAATGAAAATTATAGAAGGTCCAAAAGAGTCCTGTGATGCCTGCCAAGATGACACTGAAACTTAATATTAAATATCAAAACAGACAATAATGTTTTGGTTTACAGAAAAATGGAAGCGGCCCTACTACATGAAAATGATCAGGAAGAATCTTTAAAGAGGTAGCAGCTGCCATGGAAGCAAGAACAAATTTGCTCTTCTTTGGTTAACATAGTCAAAGTTGTCTGCAAACTTCTAAAAAATAAAAATAAGGTACATGTCCAAATTTAACTCCCTGCTATAGGCACCAATCATATTTTGTCTTTATAAGCCAACTGCATGTCTCTCGCTGGCTACAACTATACTGAACTATCTGAAGCCACATGACAGCACTTCAATTGTGGTAGAGGAAATCTGCGTTTTCTAGCCTCACTCTCAGCTGTGATAAAAGAAAAAAATGCACAAGTGCAATAAGAGAGTTGGTACTCATAACTGCAATTGTCATTTCTTTATGCTATGCCAATTAGCCATGCCACAGACATTTTATTTTCCATAAATTAAGGGTGCTATATGAGTAAAGCTTTGCACTAAACTGTCCCATATAGGACTAGAGAGCTGAAAAAGTAGCAAGTGTTGGGGTCAGCCTGAGACCAGTGCGTGCGGAAAATCTCGCTGTCAAGAACTGAATGTCCAAAAAGGAGACAGAGGAGTCCTAAAACTTTATTCGAATAAAGGGAGAGTCCACCGGGCATATCCCTGTGGGGTCTCTCCAATTGCTGGGGGACGCAGCCCCCCTTTTATCCTAATTTCCCGACCGAGGGACGCCCTCTCCTTTTCCCCATTGGCCAAGGTACTCAGAAGTTACAGCCTTCCCAGCCTGCCTACACCGAACTCCTGCCTCCTGCCATCTGTTCTCACCTAAGGTCCCCTGACTCCTTTGTCCCCCTTGCTGAAGAATGTGGGGGAATTCCCCTATTTCCCTCCTTTGTAAAGGCCCCCATCTCCTTGCAGATGGCTCTTTTTGTCCTTCTGGGCTCATGGCTCCACTCAGTCTCCCCTCCCTTTGTCCTGCTCTTCAGCCAAACTGTGGAGAAATCCCCTTACTGATGAATACATAAACTTGAGCATTCCGCTCAATCCCTCCTCTTTTTTTTTTTTTTTTTTTTTTTGCTCCTTTGGACAATATTTGTTTTTACAAACCCCTATGCCCATCTCTAGAAGCATAACGGACTCTGCATAGGTTATTCACTAACAACCTGCATTCAGTAGGTCTAGTACCCATGGGTAGTCTTCATATCCTCCTGGACTCCCACGGACCCAGCAACCCAGCGTTTATTTTCCAGACCCACTCCCAGCCAGCGGTACAGATCTACGGAGAGTTAGCCAGGGCTTTCCATCCTCTTCCTTCAACTGAGAAGTCCAGACTTCTGGAGTCTTGGAAATCTTAACTCTGGTATGATGAGTCCATCCGTGCTCAGATGTCTTGATTGATGTGTCTGTGGTTAGTAATACCTGATAAGGTCCACGCCACTTTGCTAGCAGTGGTGCATCTTTCCATTCTTTGACCAAGACCCAATCCCCTGGTTGGATATCATGGACTGCAAAATCCAAGGGGAGGGTCTGTGCGAGCTGGGCTTCCTGTCATTGGGAATTATGCCAGACTGACAGCTGAGACCACTTACTGGTATGCGCACCTGCGCACCCAGGAGGGAAAGTTATGTGACTGAAGGTGGAGTTTGTCCGCCCCTCGGTCTGCCTGCTGGCACGTACTGGCCCTACATGGCAGGATGCACTGGGCATAAACAGACAGTGCAGAGAGGCGGGGGGTGAGACTCCTAACACCGAAGCCTACGTTGTCTCCGCGGGGACGCCCGCCAAGTTAGGAGCCTGTCAGCAACCCTTTAATCTGCCAACTCAAGAGAATGTTCAGTCTCAGTATCCTGCTGGCAAGTATTACCTCAAGAGTAATTATTCATACTTTGCTTCTTTAATGTGCTTTCACCTGAATAGAGGCTCGCTGTAGCCACCTTCTTTTGTGTGATTATTGCCAAATCCCAAGCCCATTCGCAACCTAATTGGCAACGAGGATGGGCTTTGGCAATTGAAACAGTGGAACTCACTAGTGCAGTACACAGCTACGTGAGGTCGTGCCACTGGATAGAAACTGTGTTTGTGCTGTTTGTGTGTGTGGTCTTTAGATCTTTATTGTGTAATATATATCAGCAGAGAGGGCTGACTAAGCACAACAAGAAAGTGCAGAATTTGAAAGCGGGAAAGCCAGGAATAACTCAGACTATGGCGTCCCCCCCACCAGTGGAGGACTGGGAGCCGTACTCTGACTTGTATCCTTGGAAAGAGACTAGGGAAATACTTCAGCATAGGAAACAGGAATGAAGCGACGGCCAAGCTCCAGTGTGACTGACACGGAAGGACCTGCAACAGTCCTTACAAATTGTAAAAGCCTCAATTGCTACTGGAGCGGAGGCCTCCTTAATATATGGAAATCCCAAGCAATTTCTGAGGAAGAAACCAAATTGAAGCTATGCAAACATAAATAGAAATGGAAATAGAGAACCTTCCAAAATGATTGGGACATCTTAATAATCGATTTAAAAGACTGATTTTTCACCATACTATTGCATCCTGAGGACCATGACATAGTGGAACGTATGAACCAAACGCTGAAATGCCAGCTACAAAAACAAAAAGGGGGAGAATTGGGAATTATGCCTGCAGAGAGATTGGCAAAAGCAGTATATGTTTTAAATTTTGGGGATTACCCCAGGACAGCCTAGTCCCTCCGATGGTCAAACATGGGGCTGGACTAAAGGGAGTCCTGACAGAAGTAAAGTCGGGTCCGTGTAAGGTGATGTTGAGAGACTGGAACACGGGAAAATGGACGGGACCTTTGGACTTGATAACCTGGGGGAAAGGGTATGCTTGTGTCATTACAAATACTGGAACCAGATGGGTGCCAGCAAAATGGGTGAGACCTTGGCTGGAAGCAAACTCGCATAGATCAGACGTAGCAGGCAAGCAACTGGTACCCTAGCTGTGGAAAATGTGAGCCTGCAGAACAACAACATGGGAGGAAGAAGTGTTACCGTTGTTATTAGTTGTATATTGTAGCTTTTAGGAGGTAGTATTGCTTTTAACGCTATTATAGGGGTTAATGCTGCTTTTAGTGCTAATGGGTATGTTATGCTTCTTAGGCGGATTGTTAATTACAATTTATTACGTGGATGAGGAATTTCGGGATGATTTCTCTCATTAATTAGAAATGTTGGGATGGTGTTGTTGATTCTATATTGCATTCTACTAGTCGTGCCTTGCTTATTGAAATGTGTATCCAAGATGATTGAGAATACTGTAAAGAAGGTTTGGCTGGCTACAATCACTGATCAAAACGGGTTTGATGATTCTGCTAATTTTCTTGTGGATTTTGGTTGTCGTTCCCTGCCTGATTAAGTGTCTGAGACAGACGGTGGACAAGGCGATCAAAGACATATTTTGGGTGAACCATCAAGAATTCTGGCTTGCTCAAAAACAAGAAGGGGGAGTTGTGGGATTTCTGAAGGCCAGTGGTCATGCTGTGAGCAAGCCAGGCAGGCGCCAAACCTAGATAAAAGGGCAGATAGGTGTCAGACCTAGATAAAAGGGCAGATGGGCGCCAGAGGGGCACCAGGGTGCCGGACCCAGCTGAAAAGGATGAAAAGACTGTTGAATAAAATATAAGGAATTTGGCCGACAATCAGATAAGGAGTCAAAGAGTTGAGACAAACAGGTAGAGGGAGACGGTCGTTAAATGTAAGGACACGTGGACACTGCTAGTTAGCCTATCACACTGTATAGTTAGATGCGTAGACACGGGGTCTTAACCAATCGTTGTAAAGAAGCGCTCGCGTGTACGGGGAAGTCTTGCATATAAGCGCAATTGGAACCCTGAATAAACTGGCACTGCTTGATCACATTGATCGTGTCTGTGGTGTCCGAGACCCCCGCGTCGACACCTGTCGGAGAGACTTCACAAGAGAATGTATTCTGGCCACATATTGCTTTAAATATATATCACTTATCTCCACCTCCTTGCCAGGTTGGGTGTTAGCAGGATAGGGAATCCCAAACATTATTTCAAAGGGGGACAGTTGAATGTCTCCCCTTGGTTTTGCTCTTATTCTTGCTAAAGCTAATGGTAGAAGTCGTGTCCATGGCATCTTAGTTTCTAACACCAATTTCAAAAGATGCTTTTTAATGTTCCCATTCATCCTTTCCACTCTACCAGAACTCTGAGGATGCCAAGGGGTATGCAAGTCCCATTGAATCCCTAGGGCAGTCATGACACCTTGAAGGACCTTTCCTGTAAAATGAGTGCCTCTGAATCTATTGCCTCTACCAACCCATATCTTGGAATTATTTGTTCTAAGAACACCTTAATTACAGATCCAGTTGTTGCTGAGGCAGTTGGAAATGCCTCAGGCCATCCCGTCAACTGACATACTATTACCAGAAGATACTTAATTCTTCTGGTGGAAAAGACATCTTTTCTGGTAATGGCTGGACTATCGGTAGGAGAGGGAGGATCTTAGATACTTCTGGTAGGAGTGCTGCTTTTTGAGCTTCTTCATCAGCCAATCGATTGCCTACCTCCTGCTCTGAGTGTCCTGTCTGATGTCCCCTGATATGAATTAGTGAGACCTTCTTGGGGAAGTTCATCACCTCCAACAGGCGAGCAATCAGATCGTTAATACAATTCTGCGGTTTGGGCTGACCAGGCAGACGGCAGCTTTCCGCCTCCTAGCAGCTTCCTCCCCTTAATGATAGCATATCCTGTAGCCCGTTTCCCTTCTATTACTCTTGAAGATCCATCAATAAACACATTGTCCCCATCTGGCCAAGAAATATCTCTCAAATCTTCCCTAGGTCAAGTCTGGAGATCCGCCACCCTCCGTGCTTCTCCCTTGGGGCCAGTCAGGCAAGAAGCTGGGTTAAACCCTCCCCCGCTTCTTAATTTTAAATCTCGTCATCCATTCAGAAGCCCCTTCAGGTAGCAATGCCCCAACCAGGTATGGGACCTTGACAACATGGGATCCCCCTGTGGTCAGTTTTCAGACCTCAGTTACCATTAGGGCTGTACCTGCGCAATTCTGCAGACAATAAGGCCACTCCTTAGCCACTGGGTCTAACATTTTGGAAAAATAAGCTATTGGTATTCGCATGCCTCAATGCTTTTGCACTAAAATTCCCTTGCCATGGCTCTGTTTGACATCCACATATAATTCAAATTCTTTCTCTGTGTCCCGAAGAGCTAAAGCCAAAGACTTGGTCAATTTATCTTCTAATTTTCTAAAGCTCTGTTCTCCTTCTCATGTCCATACCACAACATTGGGGCTGTTTTGGGTTAAACCTCCAGCCAAAATATGCTCCAAATATATATATAATATACATATATATATATATATATATATATATATATTTCCCCCGACACCCTAAACCCTTTTTGGGCCAAGAAATTGAGTAACTTCACAGCAGTTGCCTTCACCACCCTCTCTTGTTCACCTGATAGGGGCAAGTCATACTGTGTCAGGGATTGCAGCTGGTCTGTGAAATCCCTGGCTCCCTTAGCAGAGAATGTTAACCTTGAGAAGATTAGAATGTATCTATGAGATAGGGAGTTCACACCAAGACAGCAGACAGTTATTAACAAGTTTAAGGAGGTTTGGCCACGGAGCAGAAACTGGCCAAGCTAAGAATCATCCAATCATAAATCTGTTACTAGCTACTGTCCTTTGTAGCCCTCACCAATAAGCAGCAGCCATGACGAGGAGAGCTGGGTATAAATAATGTACCTAAAAAAGAATAAAGCATAGTTTGCATTGCATCTACCCCAGTTGTTTGTGTTTTTGGCCGCCACGACTGCGACAACTGGTGACCCCGACGTGATAATAATAAGTGGACCGCCTGGCGACTGGCGGTGGTGGTGGAGCCCGGCGGAACTTGAGAGCAGCAGGGAAGCTGCGTGGTCTGGACCTGTGATTTGACTCCTTGTGAAGGTGAGCCGCCGGGAACGGGATTGACACCTCTTGAAGGTGCGAGTGGGACTGTCACCTCTTGAAGGTGCGAACGGGACTGTCACCTCTTGAAGGTGCAAACGGGACTGACACCTCTCGAAGGTGCGAGCGGGACTGTCACCTCTCGAAGGTGCGCTGCAGAGAGCGGAAATACACAGATATGGGGCAAAACCTGACAAAGCAGGAAGCCCTAGTTTTATCTACATGGAAGACCTTACTTACTCAGAGAGGTATTAAAGTTACTGACTATGAGTTACGCCGCCTGTTGCTCTGGTGCCGAGGACAGAGGTTTGAAGCCACTTCAGCTGTTGCATTTAGTGTGAGCGCTTGGCAGAAGGTCGGTGATAAGCTGTGGGATGACCTTTCTAGAGGCTCTAAAGAGGTAGAGGGTTTACCTACTACTTGGCGACTGCTGCAGGACACTTTGGAGGATTGGGCAGCGGAGCACAACCAGGAGAGCATTCCTGTGATGCTGGAAAGTACCCCTCTATTGGGGGAAGACAGAGAGGACCAGGAGAAGCATCCTTCTCCTATAGAGTCTGTGACGGAGCAAATGGACGCTTTGCAGTGCTCCACGGGCGCCTCTGGGTCATTGAAACATGAAACCAACTTGAGTCGTAAGTACCCCTGGCCTGATGAGCTGGTTAAGATGCGGCGACGGGGGAAGTCTCCCAGTGAGTTTTTGCCCCCCCTCTATAAGACACCTGCGCAACAGTTGGCCGAGTGGAAGGCTTTAAATAAACCTGTGCTTCCCTCTGCTCCTCCTGGAGAGGGGGAGAAAGAAAATGATGAAGAAATCCGCAGTAAAAAACGTTTCCCACCCCCCCTCCCCCATGACTCCTCGGATGAGGAGGAGGAGGCGGTTTCTGCTGTTCGTCCTTCTGTGAAAGAGACTATAGGGAGTTCTCAATGTCGGACCTTGAGATTAGCAGCTGAACCCTGGACTCTCCCGCCCGTCACGGTGACTGTGTTGCCGCGGCAGCCTGGCAAATTCTGGGATCAGGTTAGAAAAATAGGCAGCCGAAATGGGGCAATGGGATTTGTTAGATGAGATCGGTTACCCCTCAGAGGCCTCCACTCAAGTTGTCGGCTGTGGTTTGGAAGCTTTTCCTGTGTTTAAGGTGGCCCCCGACTCTGGAAGAAGGGATGAACATAGCACGATTGCCTGGAAAGTAGTGCAAGACCTGCAGACATGTACATCAAAATATGGTATTAACTCTTCAGAGGTAATGCGGCTGATTCGAATTATTAATGCGGATCTTTTAGCCCCGTATGATATAACTCATCTTGCTCAGATTCTGTTCCAGCCTGTAGAGAATCAAGTGTTTATGGCACACTGGAGGAGATTAGCTGAGCGGGCTGCACTAGACAACATGCGATTGCCGCAAGGAGATCCGCGGCAGGGAGTTGGGGTTGACGCTTTGATGGGAACGGGTCTTTTTGCTAACCCTGATCTTCAGGCTCAATGGTACCCTAGTATTCTTGCACAGGCACAACGTTTAGGTATGTCAGCTCTGACACGAACTATGGAGCTGGCCTCGCCCCGTCCTAGATATACAACAATCAAGCAAGGGGTTAAAGAGCCATTCTTACAATTTGTTGAACGGATTGCTACATCATTAGAAAAACAAGTAGAGGATGATGATTTGAGAGAGAGACTGTGCACTCAGCTAGCTAAAGATAATGCTAACGACGATTGTCAGAAAATAATTGAAGCAATGCCAGGGAATCCAACTATTCCTGATATGGTAACAGCTTGCTCAAGAGTGGGAACAATAACACATAAAATGACTGCTCTAGCTGCAGCTCTTCGTCCCAATCCCAAGTGCTTCGGGTGCGGTCAGGAGGGGCATATCAAGGCTGCTTGCCCGTTTCAGAATGCAGCTGCTAAGCGAAAAGGCAAAGCGGCAAGGCATTTTGCCAAGCCTGCGGACAATACTTGTAATTGATGTGGTCAGATAGGGCATTTTGCCAGACACTGTCGATCTAAATTCCATATTAATGGCTATTCTTTGACGGGAAACGAGGAAGCAAGCGCGAGGAGGCGCGCGGGGACACAAGTACCTCACACAGCGATTCCATGCATGAGAGCACCTCCGATGGCTTATCCCTCTGCGACCATCTCACAGAGAAAACCCGTGGATCAGCAGGCATGGATGAATGACTAGAAGGAGGCTTCGGTTCTACAGGTCCACCTCAAGTTTTCTGGTCGCAAACTGTATCAGCACAGAGGCCACAAATGACGTGTACCGTCTCCAACAAAGGCTATTCACCATCAGTGTTGAAGATTATGGGTTTGTTGGACACTGGGGCTGATGTAACTATTTTCTCTCAACATTCCTGGCCGTCATCTTGGCCCATTGTGAACACTGGGATGGGTGTAGTAGGGCTGGGGGGATCCACTCAAGGGGCCATGTCTCTTGTACCTGTGCTGATCACCAATCCTGAAGGGCAAATAGCAACGATCAAACCATACATAACCTCTGCACCCCTGAACTTGTGGGGAAGAGATTGTTTAGGACAATGGGGCGTTAGGATTACGACGGATTTTTTGACGGGGGCCACTGTGTTGCAGGGTGTTCATCGACCCACACTTGCTTTAACCTGGTTAACTGACAGGCCTGTGTGGGTGGATCAGTGGCCCCTAGCAGAGGAAAAGTTGCAAGCCCTGCAAGAATTGGTGTCAGAACAGCTTGTGACTGGGCACATTGAACCCTCTCACAGTCCTTGGAATACCCCTTGGATCATCCAATCATAAATCTGTTACTAGCTACTGTCCTTTGTAGCCCTCACCAATAAGCAGCAGCCACGACGAGGAGAGCTGGGTATAAATAATGTACCTAAAAAACAATAAAGCATAGTTTGCGTTGCATCTACCCCAGTTGTTTGTGTTTTTGGCCGCCACGACTGCGACAATACTGCAATAACCTGGCTCCTGGGCGGGGATAAATTCCTTCAGTATTTTCTGCAAGGCTTGTCCAAATAGGACCGGTGCCTTGGTGTATCCTTGCAGGAGGACTGTCCATGTCAATTGCTGTTTTATCATTTTTCCTGGAACTGCCCACACTTCTGAGTTCACTTCAGCCTAGCTTTATCAGACACTTTGCACAAAGTTACAGTAGTGCTAACTTCTTTATCATCCCCCACAATATCAATTGACATTCCCAATCCAGCCATCAACTCCAACCCCTCAGCAGATTGCCTCTCTCTTTTGTTATATAGATTCCTCTACATGTTGCCCTTAACCATATTGACGCACATTCCTTCTCGATGAGACCCTTCTCAGTATCACTGAGATACTGGCACAAAACCTGACAAAGACTAGGATTGTCATCCGACCCTACAGGGGGCCACCTAAATCCCCCTGGTAACTTATATTCTGGCCAAACAAAACAATATTTTATCATTAGTTCCTTGGTTATTTCTGGGGGAATGCACAAGTTATCCCAAACCCTCAAAAGTCTCCCCAAGGGACTATATGGGGATAAGTCGAGGTCATCATTCCTTTTCCCAGTATCCTCTTTTGGCTTCTCTTTGCTGCCCTCCCTGGATGTCCATATCGGGGTCGTCACCCCTTTTGTTCCCCACTGTCCGATAGTACTCACCAGTGAGATTTCAATGGTCCTTTCCGTCAAACCTGGTCCTTTCCGTCGGACTTTAGCGCTACCCGGAGGTCCTTTCTGTCAGACCTAGTCCTTTCCGTCAGACTTAGCGCTACCTGGAGGTCTTTTCCTTCAGACCTAGTCCCTTCCATCAGACCTAGTCCCTTCCGTCACACCCCTTGAGGACCCCCTCCCGGTCCTACCTGCGGATCCCCCTGATCCGCTTCTCGTCTGTCTCCGGACAGTCTCGGGAACCCAATCAGTCGTCCGGTGCAGGCTGCCGTCGAAGGGAGTCAATCATCAAAAGCTTTGGTGAGGCGCACTGTTGACTCTCATCGCCGTCTGCCGTTCCCAGAAGGTGGAAGGATCCCGGACGAGCCCCCAATTGTGCGGAAAATCTCGCTGTCAAGAACTGAATGTCCAAAAAGGAGACAGAGGAGTCCTAAAACTTTATTCGAATAAAGGGAGAGTCCACCGGGCATATCCCTGTGGGGTCTCTCCAATTGCTGGGGGACGCAGCCCCCCTTTTATCCTAATTTCCCGACCGAGGGACGCCCTCTCCTTTTCCCCATTGGCCAAGGTACTCAGAAGTTACAGCCTTCCCAGCCTGCCTA
Source organism: Tinamus guttatus (assembly GCF_059628265.1). Taxonomy (NCBI): domain Eukaryota; kingdom Metazoa; phylum Chordata; class Aves; order Tinamiformes; family Tinamidae; genus Tinamus; species Tinamus guttatus. The sequence goes on from NW_028289032.1 coordinate 626,978, forward strand.
CACCGAACTCCTGCCTCCTGCCATCTGTTCTCACCTAAGGTCCCCTGACTCCTTTGTCCCCCTTGCTGAAGAATGTGGGGGAATTCCCCTATTTCCCTCCTTTGTAAAGGCCCCCATCTCCTTGCAGATGGCTCTTTTTGTCCCACTCGCTCATGGCTCCACTCAGTCTCCCCTCCCTTTGTCCTGCTCTTCAGCCAAACTGTGGAGAAATCCCCTTACTGATGAATACATAAACTTGAGCATTCCGCTCAAGTGTCTCCTCAGCAGACAGGGCCCTGAGCAGGAGAGGCGGGAGCTGCAGCCACTCAGCCAGCGCGTGACCAGGCAGCTCATTGGGCGGCCTCGCGCGCGGTCGGAGCGGGATCACCTGCCTGATTGGCTGGTTGGGTTGCTGGGCTCCACATGCTGCCGGGCAGGGCGGAGGCTGCTCCCTGTGGAAGCTCTATAAGTGGCATTTAACCCTAAATAAAGTTCTGTGGCTCACCCTCGCAAGGACCCTGCTCCTCAATGCGCCCGCAAGCAAGTACACAGCTGTTTTCACTGCTCAAGAAAGATACCACGCTTGCATGCATATAACCTAGGAATTGCTTAATATTTAGCAATTTAGCAATCATGATAGCATAAAAGGAAGTTTACCACCAAACCTTCTCTTCCCCCTAACCCCAACATCTGTACCTGTTTCAAGAGTTATTTGTAGAGCCATTTTCAACTTCTGGTACTCTTGAAGAGGAGTGGATTACAAGCATGAAAATGAGGGAGGTAGCACCTACCTTAATACCTCACTTCAAAACAAATTTCCAATAGGATAAGGACATTGGACACTGAGCGGAATGCTCAAGTTTGTGTATTCACCAATAAGGGGATTTCCCCACAGTCTGGCTGAAGAGCAGGACAAAGGGAGGGGGGAGACTGAGCTGAGCCATGAGCGAGTGGGACAAAAGAACATCTGCCAAGGGGTGGGGGCCTTTACAAAGGAGGGAAATAAGGGAATTCCCCCACATTCTTCAGCAAGGGGGACAAAGGAGTCAGGGGACCTTAGGTGAGAACAGATGGCAGGAGGCAGGGAGTTCCGTGTAGGCGGGCCGGGAAGGCTGTAACTTCTGAGTCCCTTGGCCAATTGGGAAAAGGAGAGGGCGTCCCTCGGTCGGGAAATTAGGATAAAAGGGGGGCTGCGTCCCCCAGCAATTGGAGAGACCCCACAGGGATATGCCTGGCGAACTCTCCCTTTATTTGAATAAAGTTTTAGGACTCCTCTGTCTCCTTTTTGGACATTCAGTTCTTGACAGCAAGATTTTCCACACAACACTGACCTAAAGCGGTCACACATCCTATTATATAAACTTCAGTTGCCAAACAATGACATTGTGACACATTTGTCACTAACTGTATTTCATAATTTCATAATTCTCGAATACTTGAGTTTTTCTCAAATTGATGTTTTGAAAGGGAATGAGATGAAAGACTGCTATATTTTGATCCAAGGTTTTCCAAGCAGAAATAAATGCATTAGATGTGTTCTGCATACATCTCCGGAAGTTTCAAACATGGAACCCTATCAGAATAACAACAAAGCATTTGTAATACCTCAGAAAAATAGCATAAGTCTTTAGACAAATGTTTGGGGGAAAAAAAAAAAAGGCAAACGGTTAAATTCAAAAGCCTTGACACACCATCAGGGAATTAACTGTAGTATAATCTCTACTCTGTAGTAAACTCTCCTCTTTCTGTACAAGTTACCGATTGAGTAAACCTCAAAGACAACATATAAATTTGCCTGACTTGTCACATTAGTCCTTCTCTGTATCTTTCTCCAGGATCATTACAAATTTTCAGACAAGAAGCCCATAACTGCACAAAGTTTCAAGATGCACAGATTTAATAAAATGGGAGAAATTTGTCTTTTCTAGCCTTTCACTATTAGTTTCTGTTAGTAGATGTACTTTTGTGTCTCCCTAGGGCATGCTGAAAAGGCCCAGCACTGGGCTGCTGCCTCCAGTGGCACTGCCCCATCCCAGGGGGACAGAGGCCAACCTACCAGGTGTCTCCCAGCTGCATCTCACTGCCTGCCCCTCAGCTGCTGCTGCACACATGTATCCTGGTTGCATGTGCTGTGTATGCATGCATCTTGCGGGTGTGCTGCTGCTGCACAGAGATCAGGGAGGCAAGGTTGCCAAGGGCAGCACTACCTTTAGTTAGGCCTCTCCCTTCAGAATTTGTGCTGGCTTGACAACAAGGACAAACTGCTGCAAGGAAAGACATTTTCTCTCCCTGACATATCTCTTGCATCCTTTTGCCATCACATCATCTAAAACATCACTGCTACAGGCAGAAGTGATGAGGGAGGCAGGGTTCATATGCTTCCTTGGTCCCATTTGACACATTCTCCTTGGCTGTGCCCATAGCTCAGGCAATGCAGCCCCACTCACCAAGTGCCAGGATGACTTGTTCCCTGAAGGGGCAACTTCTGAACTTACATGGGTTTTTGCTTTGCTATGTGTCAGCTTTTCACAGTCCCAGTTCTAACACACATTTGAGATCGGCAGCTGTTAGGTAAGTAGCTTGTTTCAAAAATAGCTTGGAAACACTTTGAATTATCCACCGCTTGGCATTATAGGTACAAAAGTGCTTTTACTTTAAGAACTGAGACAGACCTTATTAAGAGATATTTCTCTTAATATTCCTGCAAATAATGAGGAAAGACTAAGCGAGCAGGGCCTGTTTAGCCTGGAGAAAAGAAGGCTGAGAGGAGATTTGATTAACATGTTCAAGTACCTGAGGGGTAACTGCTAGAAAGCAGCTCCGCAGAGAGCGATTTGGGAGTCCTGGTTGACAAGAAGTTACCCATGAGTCAGCAATGTGCCCTCCTGGCCAAGAAGGCCAAAGGGATCCTGGCCTGTATGAGGAGGAGCATTGCCAGCAGGTTGAGGGAGGTGATCCTCCCCCTCTGCTCAGCTCTGGGGAGGCCGCACCTGGAGTATTGGGTGCAGTTCTGGGCTCCCCAGGACAAGAAGGACATTGAGCTTCTAGAGAGGGTCCAGCGGCGAGCCACCAAGATGATTAAGGGACTGGAGCATTTGTCATATGAGGAAAGACTAAGCGAGCAGGGCCTGTTTAGCCTGGAGAAGAGAAGGCTGAGAGGAGACTTGATTAACGTGCTCAAGTACCTGAGGGGTGATTGTAGGGAGAATGGGGCCAGACTCTTCTCCGTGGTGGCCGGTGACAGGACAAGGGGTAATGGGTGTAAGTTGAAACGCGGGAAGTTCCACCTCCATGTGAGGAAGAACTTTTTTTACTGTGAGTGTGCCAGAGCTCTGGAACAGGCTGCCCAGAGAGGCTGTGGAGTCTCCTTCTCTGTAGATCTTCCAAAGCCGCCTGGATGCCATCATGTGCCATGTGCTCTGGGTGTCCTTGCTGGAGCAGGGGGGGGGTTGGACTAGATGATCTCTAAAGGTCCCTTCCAACCTTAACCATTCTGTGATTCTGTAAAGAGCAACTCCACCACCTCGCCTTCCTGGCCTGTCCTTCCTGAAGAGCCTAAAGCCATCCATGGCCACGTTCCAGTCATGAGAGCTGTCCCACTGTCGCAGTTGCTGCGCTCCTCCATGCTGGCTGCGCTGCAGGTCTTCTCCTGCGCTTCCTCGCGCTGCAGCTTCTGACCTCGGCCAGAACCCCCAGTGCCACGTCCACCAACTCTGCCTCGGTCATGCAGTAGATGGTTGCTGCCCTGGCCAGCCCCTGCCCCTGGCCAGCCCCTGCCTCTGCCGCTGGTACCGCCGGGCTGCCGTGGGGGGAGGCCCGGCCGGTGCTGCAGGCTCTTCCGCCGCTGCCATCCAGGCGGGCCACAGCTACTGGCTGCCTGCTGCCATCTTGTGTACCCGCCTGGAGAGAGGGGGCGGTCTGCGCAGGGCTCCGGGCATGCGCTCCGCCCCGCAGAGGTCATGGCCGCCTCCGGGGGCGCCAGCCCCCGAGCCCACCGGCAGACCAGCCGCAATCACCGACATCCCACCATGTCTCAGTAATTGCGATGAGATCATGGCCCTGCAATCGCACACGCATCTCCAGTTCCCCTGGTTTAATCCCCATGCTGCGTGAATTTATATAGAGTCATTGAAGTTGGGCTCCCAATGTGCTTCCCATTCTAGCTGGGGCAGCTGCACCTTGCCTGAGTGGGCCTTCAGAAGTTCTCTTATTTTCCCATCTAGCCTCTTCAGGCTTAGGGCGCCCTTCACAGGCTCTGGAGTTAGGCTGCTGCGAGTGGCATGACAGGCCATCACCTAGCCCGTAACCTGCTTCCTCGATGATACTTCCCCACCCACCTCGAATCTAGTTTAAAGCCCTCTCGATGAGCCCTGCTAGCTCATGACCCAGGACCCTCTTCCCCCTTTGAGAAAGATGGATCCCATTAGATTCCATCATGCCTGGTGCCATGTAAGGCTTCCTGTTGCTGAAGAATCCAAAGTTATGGCAATGACACCAGCCACGGAGCCACGTGTTGATGGACTGTATCCTCCTGTTTCTTTCTATGTTGCTGCCAGCACCGGGAAGAATGGAAAAGAAAGTGACCTGCACGCTTGAGTTCCTGATTGTCTGCCCCAATTCCCTAAAGTCCCTTTTGATCATCCTCAGGCTGCGCATTGCCGCTTCTCCTCCTCCCACATGTAGGCCCATCAATGGATAATAGTCAGTGGGTCTAACCAGGCTGGGAAGTTTCCTGGCGACATCCTTAACCCGGGCCCCAGGAAGGCAGCAGACCTCTCTTAGGGGAGGGTTGCGCCTACATATCGGACCCTCTGTACCCTGAATTGAGGAATCCCCCACGACTATAACCCACCTTTTCTCCCCCATGCCTGTGGTCACAATACGTGGGATTTGTCTTTCTGATTGTATTACTATTTTTGGAGGAGAGGGATTCTTGCCTACCCTATCTACTGAGTGCCCTTTCTCCTGCAGGGCCTCGTATCTATTGGCTAGTATGGTAAAGTCAAGGTACAGTAAATGTCAGTATGACACCATATCACCCCAGACCACAAGGTTCCTCTGTAGCCTCTCCACTGACAATACACGCACAAAAAAAAAAAAAAAAAAAAAAAAAAAAAGAGAGACTGCATGGTATCAATTGTCCATTTGGTTTTCCAGTTCCTTTGAGATATGAAATATGGTATCGATCTGCACTGACCTTCCAAGAAGTGTTACATATAAATGTTATCTCTTTTATGTGTTTTAAATACAGCCTAAAAGTTCTTTGCAAAGCTATAGAGGTACATGGATCAATGTGCACAAGAGAATACAGAAATAGCTCATACTTAATAATGTTTGGGCTATGAAGGTCAGAAAAAAACCTAAATGATTACTTTTGTAATGCATTATATTTTGTAATGTATTTTAAGACCACGGAGATTTATTATTCATCTTATCTGATCTCTAAAAAAACACCAGTTATAGCTTTTCACCAGATGTCTCCTAAATGAAATCAAAAATCAATCTGGCTTTTAGATACTCAACATGGGCTAAAATTTGATGTTTTGAAAATTTTTTAGCTCTAACTCAGTATAAGAAATACACAATCTATTTCTAGTATGAATTTATCTATTAGCACCTCCACATCATTTCATCTTTATCATTATCAGAAAAAAAATTATCAATATTCTTTTTGAACAACCACTACCCAAAGACTTCATTGCAGAAGTGAAACTCCCAGGCAACAAATTCTGGAGTGAAGCAGGCAGTGACTTTCTCTTCAGAGTAAGCGGCCTCATTGAGAGAGTCACTGAGACCTCCTGCACACCACTATTTCCTACTGAAGCTCAGGCAAACCCTGCCTTAACACACTGGCGGTTGTGAATGCCATCTAAACTGGACAAGTCTCTGCAGGGGTTCAGGCATCTGACATCAGGGCTATGTGCAGGCATCCCTAGGTGCATTAGTAGCATTTTCTTCTCCAATTTCCTGTAGATATTCAAAAATCCTCCTTAAAGATATAAATTAACAGAACTGATTTCACACTGTATCAGTATAGTAAAAACATGGTAGACACTGATATTACAAATACCCATTCTAAAATTAACTTTACATAGCAGTTAATTATTCACAGGTCTTTTATACCAAAATTCAAACAAGACATAAATGTTATTTTGACTAAATAAGACAAATGAAACCACGTGTATCCTGAGCAAGTCTGCCAACCCTCAACAAATAAAAAGTATCTCTTTCTGCACTGAACCAGAGATCAAAGTCTCTGATAAATCATCATCGAAAAACAAGGGTAGTGATCATGTGAAAGATAAAAGCTAGGTAATGACTGAAAAAAACAGTTAGCATGTGAGAAGACACTTATAAGACTCATGTTGAAGTGAATTTGTGATATCCAGTATTCCTCCAAAATTAAATATGTATTTCTATTTTTACACACATTTTAGCAATTATAAAGTTGCTGCTGAGCAGTTTCATTATGAAAATTAAGACAGCTATTTTTATGGAAAAATGTTTGTTTTCAATGTTGACACAGTGAATATATTCAACATCCTGCCTCAAGCCTGTGCTATCATTATAGTCTGTATAAACTACAACACTCCATTATAAAATGGGACAGCAGTATTAGACAACAGCCTGATACACAGTTCAGAAATCTTCCAAAAACAGCCATGCTTCATCCACACTTCAGCATAATATTGCTCTCCAGATCAGGCAATGATGTCTCTCGTGAGAAGGGATTTGAGGCAGAAAGATAAAGAACTATGAACATGACTATGGAAAATGCAATCAGAGTCACCTCCAGTGACTATTAAACAGCCTCCCTTTCTCCTTCAAAGGAGTGCATGTTCATATTCACCATAATTTGCTTCCCAGGAAGATCAGCAGAATATTCATCTGTAGGCTTAAAAGCCTCCCTTATAAGAGATATCATTGCCTGACTAAGGCACCCTGTGGAACGGTATTTCTGATGAAAAGAAAATGCTAAGGAACATAACTGAGGCCTGATAGGAAGACAGTTTATCACTTGCATAGATAAAAGGGAGACCTCAGTCTGAGGGAGAAGGAAAGCATCCAATTGTGATGCTGGTAACCAATTGTCTGGGAAATAGAATAGCTAAAAAATAAAAATAATAGATTCCAATGTTCTACCTTCAACCTGGTTTCTTGACCTCTCTCTCACAGTCCAGATCCTTAACCAATTATTGTAAGATACCTGCTCAAAGGTCAATGACTTTTACACAGGAGAAAGATCTAAATAGTTGTTAACTGTCAACATTGAAGCATGAAAGTTTTTGATACAATGAAGAAAAGAAAGACAGGACATGACTATGCATAGTTTTTAGCTCCTGCACAGAGGCATATGGAAATGTTGTACCTTAAGCAACCTAGCATGCTCCCAAGCTGAGGAGACAGCTACATGTTATCTGAAGCTGGGTGGATATTTTCCACCCCCCCCCCAAAAAAAAACAAACAAACAAAAAAAAAAACCCACTGTATTGCATTGCACTCCTTAAAGGGAATTTAAAATCCTTGGCAGGGTTGTGATCACAGGTATTACAAGGGATTATAGACAACTTTGCAACAATTTATGTGGAGCATGGCATGAGATGTTATGTCAGCTGATGCCATCACATGTTCCACTAATAGCTACTAGACAGGATGTTGCAACCATTAAAAGTGATGGTCGAGATCATACAGTTCCAAGTGAAATGGAAAATCTACAATCTGTGTCCAAACATGGAAGAGGAAAAAAAAATGAGAAGCTCACAGCTTGACATCAATTCTATCTCACTGCAACATATTTGAATGTGAGGCAAACACATGAGGTCCACATCAGCAACAGCACCACTTTCTTTTCCAAATAGCTGGATGGGTATGACTGGTTGTAATGTTAAATAACAGAGGCAAAGTTTGTGGTTCTAGAAAAGAATAAATTCTGTCTTAGCTTCTTTCAATGACTGTGCAGAAAACCTCCCAACTATCTTACAAGTCCTTGGCTTCATAAAGGAACAAATGTGAAATAAATCTCTAGTTCGCAAATTGAAGATTTTTTTTTTTAATTACAGTGTGTTTGTTTTAGGGAAATAAAGAGCTCTACCATCAAGAAATTTCTCTAAAGAAAACAGAAGCACTATAAGCCCTTACTGTTGACTCCAGCACCTCTAAGCATTGAGAATCAAATTAAGCATTTAGTCTTCTGAATATAAGCTGTTAGTACCGAGAGAAAAAGAATATCAATTTACTGTGCTAGTCTGAAGAGTAGCTTAGAAATACAAGTTTTATTACAAGCACCAAGTTAAGCTATTATTCTTCATAGTTAAACAGTAATGAGGGAAATCAGTTCAAGACAGATAAAGAGGAAGTCACTAAATTAAGGAAGAAAGTGGCATGAAACTTGTGCTTCCTAAGTATTTGATATAAGTAGAATAAGGTGACATTCAGAAGCCTACTCCAATTGATGTAGCAACAGGATACCAGGAGAAACCCTCAGAACCTCCATCAGATTCTGCAGACTTGTCACTATATACTTCAGGAACTTGGGAAAGGCCCTCAGATCTTTCATGGTAGTAGCAGACACTGAAAGAGTATGCTTAACTGAGACTTAACTGAGGCAGCAGGGAGGATGCTACTTGAGATGCCACTGTACTGTAGTAGATGGAGATCAAGAGCATGGTTACATCCTTTCTTATCCCTGTGCAAAAAGAAGTATTTTGAGATGGCACAAATACAAATAATGTATACTGTAGAACAGCTTGACATCAAGGAACAAATGGATGTTGATAGACTGGGATTGATGTACATGAATAGGGATCATCTAGAACTGGTAGTACTGAATGCTGTATGCACTGTTTGAAAGTGTCACCAAGGAGACCCAAATATTTTCTGAGATTTTTTTTGTGTTGATGCTTGAATAGCCAAGGTCTCAGTTTCTGAGAACAATCCTCATTGATGGAGGATGAAATTCTAAGCTCACTTGTAGCATGACATTGTGTCAGGGTTGACTCCACTATTATTACAATAATCAAAATGCTAAATACTGAGGTTACTCAGGACCTCAGGGACCTTTGGCTGAACACATTTTTTCTTTACATTTTCTCAAGTAGTTCCCTTCTTCACAAATTATCTGTGGAATTGCCAGGATTTGCAGAGATCTCTTGCTATAGTTTGAGAGATAGGATAGCCCAGAGTATCCAGCTTTCTGACTAAACCTGATTCACCCTTTGGGGAGAAGGAAAAAGAAAAAAAAAAAAAGAAAAGAAAAAAAAAAAAGAAAAGAAAAAAAAAGAAGAAGAAAAAAGGACATAATACAGACTTTTTTTTTTCCCCTTCCCATGATAGTGAAGGATCCAAAGTTGGCATCTGTCTGACACCGGGGAAAGAACTGCCAAGAGGAAGTCTTTCATTGGCACCCTTTCTTACTCTACGTTTAAACCTCAGAACACATTGGGACATATCAGCTCATAGAACTAGAAACCTCAGTTTCAAATGGAAGGGGTTAGCTGGGTGACTGAAAAATGATAACTAGGGAAACATATAATTAGCAATAACTAGCAGCTTTTACCACTGGGAGCTTAACATGTTTTTAAAGGTCACCTTTGAGAAGAATTACATTTCAATGCAAATGCTGCAAGCTTGCATAGCTTTAAATAATCACTTAAGAACCACTGCATCAGATCAGAACAAAGGTCTATTTGGCCCAGCACTCTACCTTCAACAATGGCTAAGAGCAGGAAGAGCACAAGATATATGGTAACACTGCCACCAAGCACTCTCCCAACAATCTGCAGCTCAGAAACCAACTGAGGCAGAAGTGGTTTATAGATAATCACACCAAACAGAACAGAATCTGAGCAAGCATTAATGAGAAATAATATAGTACATAAAAATGAAAAATATAAACAGGAAAACATTTATGACTTCATTAATCTGTAACTTAGGAAATACATTTAATAACTCATAAGGTTAAAATTTTTAGCTTGTATAATTAATGTCTAGATAACAGGATACAATGTCATATTGATCCATAAGAATTATGACATTTACATAAAGGATTTACATACAAACTACTACGAAATATCAGTGCAACTATTTTAATATATTAAAATTATAAAATATTTGCTGGATCCATGCCCAATATCAATCTGTCTGCCTTTCTTAAATAACGCTCCTTATGAAATTCAACAGAAATATGCATTATAGTACTAGCTTCAAAGTTATGCTTCATGAAGAGGCATTTCATGATGTTTTTTAGTTTATTATAGTCATGGACCCTAAAATATAGAAGTTACTTGTTAAACTGTAAAAATAAATCCAAAATTAGAACAAAAAAGTTATATTAATATATTAATTTGTAAGGCATTCAAAAGAACTATTTTTATGCATTTACGTTAAAAAAAAAAGGAAGCTATCAAAAATACTGTGTTCTTGTCTGTTCTTTAATTTTAAAGAGAACTGGTCCATAAACTGCACAAACTATCATCATGTTATATATTAACTCAGCTTGTCCCAGGACTGTGCTGCAAATGTACCTGCCTCTCTCTCCTAAATGTGGATGAAGTACCCTGGATCTCCACAACCTCAGCACATTTATCTTGCAAATACTTTGAAAAGCTCCAACAACCATTCTTGATAAATGAACCTGGACATATTCTGCTTGGATGTACTTCCTCGAGTTTCTACAATTCTTCTAGAATCTCAAAAGAACTTTTGGAATCCCTCGAACAGGTGTGTAGATGGCCGCCCATCCTCCTCTGTCCTGTACAGATTCCCCAACAAAACCTTCAGTTGCTAAGATGACAAGCAAAACAATTTCACTGACTAATATGCATTCAGGAAGCTTCCTTGTGAGAAGTTTCTTGTTAGACAGCATGCAAACTAACAGATTTCTTCTGAACATGAATCACTGTGCTTCAGATAGCACACTTGTGACCAAAGATTTCAAACTATACCCTCATACACTGAGCTGTGCTGGTTTACTGTCCCTCTACTGGAGGTACTGTGCCTCTAGCATAAACAGCAGGATATACAATTGTGCCACAGCTGTCCCTCTTCACAGGTATTAGTGTCAGCCACTAATAAAGCTGGATTTGCACAAAGATCCTGAGGTGTCACATGGAGTAGACAAGATATCAGTATATTTACAGTTTACCACCCTTTCATGTTTTATACCAAAACTTCTGCAGAACGGGGGTAAAGACTCTCCAAGAGGCCAAAGGTAACACAAGCTGTCACAGTTAAATATGCAAGAATCCTGTCAGAGCCTTAATTTTTAAAATACCAAAACTTGTTGAACAGTTTAAAATCTTTCAACTTCCTATATATAAGCCATATGAACAAAACATTCCATTCATAAGGAACAAATGTTAATCACAAAAAACTCTAAACAGCTTGTGAAAAATCTGCCTGTACTATTTCAGGACAGATCTCAAAAGGCTTGTTAATTCAAACTTTTGTATCACAAACCTGGCTCACATATTATCAACTTGGAGGATGGCACATGCTCGTTTGTTTACATATGAATCTATGTAAATATGCCCAATTCCTTCACAATAAACTTATCTAGGGGATTGGTATGATCAGATCTGATTCACAAAGTTCTTCATTGTTTCACTTACATTTTCTTTGAATTGAGGCAACCTAAAAAAAGTTTTCATAATCCAGGAAAAGATTTAGGATACCATTGAGTTTATTTATTTATTGTCTTTTTTAATTAAAGAAACACTCTAATTTTCTTTGTGAAAGAAGACATTATTATTCTGCTTTTACACCACAGTCACTGTAGTACTAGATGTATTATACCAAATGACCTGTATTTCATCCTCATTTCCTAAATCCACAATGCATGAAGAAATTATTTGAACAGATTACAGATCTTGTTTTTTTAAGATATAAATATACGATATATGTGCATTTAATTACAACAGTTACCTTAATTTGGTGAAAGCCCACAACCAAGCAAGTTTTCAAACTAAAATTGTTCGTGTTGCACACTTTTCCTTTTAAAAGAAAAGATGTTGTGATTAATTGAAAATAATTACATCTGGTTTTGATTTTAAAACAGACATTTGCTGCTGTATACAAAGCAGTACAGCGTATTATGTAATGAATGATAAGCATTCAAGCTCTTAGTAGAATGCGATGTCAGAGAGCTTATCCACAGAAACAGCAATAGATTAAAGAGATTGGGAATGTACTGAATTTTTGAAGAAGAATTTAAAATAAAGAAAGTCAAGCTTAATGGTAATTTAGAAAATGCTAACTTTGATTTACATTTCCAAAATTTCTTCTCAAAAACCATAAACTAATGAGCAAATAATTGGAAAGTCTAATTGGTAAAAAGACCGTTCAGATGCTTTATTCATCACAGCTTTTATTTAATGAGCCTTCAGAAGGGAGGTTTGAGTTCATGGGGAATTAAAAGATAATTGACAATAAATTCCAGACAGGTCTGCTTTGGAAATTAAAATTTAATTCCCACTTTGCGAATTAAAATACATGTCTTATACAGACAGGTGCTGTCTTTATCAGAACTTTGCAGAATATTTAGATTTTTCAGGAGTAACATAGTGACTTAGAGTAAACCTATTAAGATTTACCTTATTTTACTCTCAGGGGAGTGAACAGAAGGAAAGACTTTTATCAAAAAATAGCTTACCTTGCTCAAGAAACAGATTTTACAAATCCCTAAAGAATATGTTCTTTATTGTGATTTCTACATTTTCAATCATCTCAAAGAAGTGAGAGAAAATCCTAAACAAGACCAGACATCTGTGTCTACAAGACCTTCAACACTCTAGTTCAGCAGATAATAAAATACAATTGTAGTAGGGAAGCAAGTCATAGCATCTTGGCTTCTGTGAGTTGTCTCGATCTGTTCAAGTATCTCTGTTACAGCTAACAATATTTTTAAGTGACCTTAGATATTACAGCTTTCAGAGAAACAAGAAATAAGAACTGCAGCAAATAGATCAGAAATTAGTCTACCCAGTTTAAGAATTAATATAATTTTAACTTTTTTCACATATTTCGATAAAGAGATAGCAGATCAAGATTAAGTACTGTCTACTTTTCATTCATTTTCACATTTAAAATATTTTAAAATCCCAGTGCATCCTTTGTGCATACTGACTTGCCACTTGCAAAGCAAAGCTATACAATTAAGAGAAGAAACAGCTAAGCAAAAGAAAAAAAAAAGCCACAATCATTTAAACAACTGCTAAAAAAGCCTATTTTAAAGCATCTGCACTTTTACTAGTATAAATGTAAGAATATTTTTGCATTCATATGTTTGTCAGCTAGAGATTTATTGCAATGATTATACACCAAAACATTTGTCTAAAACACAATATATTCCTGTAAAATAAACAAGTGTGGACGGCAGGTGTTATTTTGGCCCTTCTCATATACGTTCTGCAATATAACACTGCCATTGCTGACACTCCTGCATACTGTAGATATTCGTAAGAGGAGTTAGAGCACAGGAGATAGCCTAAGAAAGGCTAATATTAATGAAAGCTCAGGATCTAGCACACTGCTTCACATGCATCTATTTTGCTACTAGGTTACTTAGACATTCCTAGATCAAATGCCATGCATTCCACAGTAAATCAGTCACTTTCCTGTGACAGCATGCACTTTATGGATCATGACTATTACTCAAGGGCAGCTTTTCTCCGATTGGCAAGTTTACATTTAAAAAAACAAAGGCAAGCTGTAGTCAAATAATCAATGCTCAAAAAAAAAAAAAAACTTAAAAAATCTGAGTTAAAGAGAAATAAACAGAACCTTTCCTAAGACAATTTCAGAACCCAGTCTACAACATTTTCTGAAAAAATCCTGGAAACAGATGTTAATTTCTCCCCCCAATGGAAGGCTAAATAAAATACACCTGTTAAGCAAACTGTCAAACAAAGAAAGAGGATAGAAAAAAAGAAAAAAAGGTGACCTGAGCATCTACAGGCATGTTAGTTTATGGTAGCATTCAAAGTTATAGAAGACTTTTTAAAGAAAATAAGCAAAGATACCGAGGTTAATGAAACAGAAATGATTACCTCAAAAGTAGGTCACGTGAAAATAACCAAATATCATACTCCAACGAGGTAAGTAATTTTCTAAAAATCTAGTGCAGACATGCTATGAGTGAACATTAGATGACAATTAGTGTATTGCTGGACAATGGACTTACTTACTAAAGTAGAAATAGTAACACAAAGGGTAAATATCAGGCTAAAAGAATGTTACTTCTAGAGTTTAGGCAAGGCCAAACCTTACAACATATTCAACAGCCATATGTGCAGATGTCCAGTAGGTTCCTAACACAGGTTCCACCTTTGGATTTGCACTCCAAATACAAAGGAAAAGCATATTTCAGAATAATAAAACCTCTGCATCATCCATCATGCCTTCTGTCCTTCTCCTTTAGTTTTCTGCAGAAAATACTGTCTTTGAAAGACAAAACATTAAACTTTTCATCCTCTTCTCTCATTCTGGATTTGAGCTATACTCCAGAAATTTCAAAAAACAGGAGCAGGGAATCAAAAGTGGGCTTGGGTTGATCATATATTTCATAATTCTAAGCCCAGAATTTGAAAAGTTTTAGCATTTGTTCTACTTGATAGCACTATAGTAATAAATCTTGGCACAAAAGAATGCAAGAGTTTGTGTCATGCTTCCCACGAAACAGAGAAGCATCCTTAACACAGAAAGACACACAGAAAGAAATCATACAGGAAAAAGTGGACATATTTGAGCAGGATCAATTTTAGTGAAATGGGATTCATATTCGTATTCCTAAGTACAAAGTCAGACCAAGATAGTTGTTTGTATGCATACTTTAAGCACTGCCTCCAAATGAGGCAGCTGCACCCTTCCCTGCCCTGGGCCATGTTCCAACTCTGCTGCCGCTGCCTCCTCCTCCCACCCTCTGCAGACAGCATGAGGATTTGTTTAGCTCTATGATGAACTGGATGTGGAAACTGATCCCCATAAAAAAAAATAGCTGAAAGAGATAAAAGACTAACCCATCTCATGATCAAGCCCTTCAGTCTGATGAACATGAATAGCAGGCTTCTTAAAAAACACATCTTAAATCATAGCCATCACCAGTCAAACAAAATTGATATGAATTTATACAGGATCTGGGCAAAATAAGATTTCTAAGAAAGGATTTCTTATCTAATGAAAAATAATTAGGGAGAAGAATTGGTCCTAGAGGCTAAGTTACTAGGAGACTCAGTAGACACTAGATCCATTTCTTTGCTCTTTCACTTGTCATAAAATCAAGTTCAATACACAAAATGTGGGAATCATTTATTTAAAAGATGGGAATATGTAAAGAAGCTTGTGTTTGTTCAAAAGGTATACTTGAATTTTTTCAAGGTTTATATAAATTGTACATATGAAACCTGTAATTTCTTTGGATTTTTCCATTTCTTCCATTGCAAAAGTATCTTAATAATTAAAAGCAAAAATGGTGGAATGCATCAGCTGATTTCAGATCAACTGCATTAACATTAGCAAAAAATAATTTAGTGTGTATCCCATGGCAGTTAGTGGTAAAACATTAGAAAACATTTTCTATTAATCAGAATGGACAGTCTTTGACATTATTTGAAAAAAAAGCAGCAGTAGAATCTTATATCCAGAAATACAATTAAAAAAAAATGCACAGCCAGAGAAACCAACAAGACTTCCCATCATTACTTCGATTCTAATCCACATTCACTTGATGTTATGAATATCACTTTTTAAGTTGCATTTCTTTTAAATTTATCTTCCTACAAAAACAGTGTTCAGTAAAGTCATAAAGACTTTACTATTTTGTCTGTATTAAAAAAAGTCTTAATAGGCTTCAAACAACAGAAGTTTAGCTTATTCTTTGAGGATAGAAGCTTGAAAAATGACTCTCTTCTACTGGTGGTATTTTGAAAGATGACGACAGCATAAGAGTTGGTTTTAGTCTATGAATGGAAAAGCTTGCACTGGTATTAACATGTATAAGCAGACATGCATTAACATGCAAAAACTCTAAAAATGTCATAATTGTATGGCTATTGACAAAGTATCCTTTCTTACAACTATCCTATGCCAACTACTTTAGTTAGCATAAGGAGGTGCTTTAATTGCTATTCTGAATTACTGTTAAAATTTCAATCTAGGCTATTTAAATAGTTTATCAGTAGGATTGCAAATTCCCCAAATTTTAGCTCTGAAAAAACAGGTTCTTAATCTATATATGCAAGCAAGTATGAAGGGGCTGAAAGCTCTCACTTCCCATGGCTGATCAACGGAAAAGATTTTCTCAAGTCAGGAGAGTTGCATTCACTGAAGTGGGACCTTCCTATAAACACTGTAATGCATAAATTTGGACCTGCCACCAGTATACTTAGGGAGTTAATGCCTGAGTTTCGACAAGTTAACCTGTGTTTTACATATAAACAGAGAATGTATTAAAAAACACCAGAATAAGTAATACCTCTAAATACCTGCAGAACTGATCCGAGAATGCATTATCAGAATATAAATTGAAAAACAATTGATCTAAAACCAAAATATTCTGCAATTAACTGTTTCTATCTCTTAAAGTATCTTAATAGATGATATTCTTCTATTTAAAGTTTCCAGTAATCACATGTAGATTTTTTTTCCCCACAAAATTACAAACTTTTGAACAGTTATGTGATATCAGAAGTCAAAACTCAGATTATAACTCATGGGATTAAAAAAAAGCCTGGAAATGTAATAGTTAAGTGTTAAATGTATTAAACCTCATGGAATTTGCATCTTCTCTTGAAATAGCTAGAAATATGTTCTTTTGAAAAAGGGATACTACTCCAGGTCTGGGTATGTAATTTCAAATGGGGGAAAACCCACTCCTATAACCAACTCCTTCCAAAAATTCTAACTCTGTCCCACTGCTCTTAGGGGCACTGAGGTGGTTATCTGCCACAGTTAAATGACGTAACTGTCTTCATTTTACTTTCATTGTTTCCATAGGATTAAGGCCATTAAGGCTTTTCCTGAAAATATACGAGTAGGGATTTTAAAACAAAGCAACTAGTGATATTCTTTGAAGAGACTTTTTCTTTCAGTACCAGCCATTGCTCACCTGTAACTTCTTAAACTGCACAAGTTAGAGGTCAAATGTGTAAATAAGGGCACGTTCAAACAAGAGAATTTAAAACATAATAAAAATATGGAAAATTAGAAAATACAAACTAGCTGCTTTGTACTTCCTTCATGAAAATAAAGCAGCTATGAAAACAGCTTAAACAACCACAGAGCTCTGTTTCTGACCCCAATAGCAAAAATTTAAGACCTGAAGTTAACATTTTGTATTTCCAGGTATTAAAAATATGCCAAAATAATACTGTCTTTGGACTTATATTTTATACCTAAACGGTAAATAGGGAAATTCTCACCACGGCTACACTGAGATGAAACTGGGAATGCGTAGTTCAGCAAACAGGATGTTCCAGTTATATCTATGCTAAACATTTTTCAAGGTGAAATTCTCACTGAAAAACAATTTAAAATGAGACAAGAATGAAAATGCATAATTTGGATATCTTCCCCACCTTCAGCCCTATAATAATACATTAAAGGAAGAGAATTACTTTAAGAAACAACTCAATTTTAGGTTTTAAACACCGAAAAGATTTAGTTCTAAAAATCTGTATATTATTAATTTAGGAGAACATTGCTCAAGCATATTATGCTTAGTGTACTATAAATACATGCAGTTGCTATTGGTAATTTTGGAGAATTTATCTGGATTTAGCACTCAATTATAAGAACAGATATGAATCACAGCAAACAAAACTTTTAGAGCAGCTTTCATTTAATAAATGCATTCAATAAACAGATATTAAAACCAGGTGTCTACTATAAGAAAAGTTTCTGTTGATAAGAACTTTTTTTAAAACATGATAAGCTAAAACACCACATAAAGATGAATGCGCATTACATAAGAAATATTATGTAAAATTTTACCCATAGCCTAGTATTACCAGTGGCTAAAGACCCCCCCACACACACACACTTAAATTAATGCAAAACACACACACAAAAAAGTATTCTTATTTGCAAGGTGAAAGAGATTTATTCAAATACAGAAGCTAAATTCTTTCACTCACATTAGGTAAAAGTTTAACACTTCAAACATTGAGTTTTCCTGCACCGAACTGCTTTCAGCTTGGTTTATATTGGTTCAAAATAGACACTACTACAACATCCGTAAACCTCTTTACTTGGGACCACAGAACTAGCCACACACTTCCACTGTCAATAAAAGATACAGTGTATAAAGCCAAACCCACGTTCCTTTTATGCCAATTACTTCCTATTGGGTCATTTTGGGCTGCTTTCATTTTATACTACTCAAACACCATTAAGAGACTTAATGAAGAACAGCAGCAAAAGAAAGGAGAATTTTGTACAACTGATCTATGGAAGGATAACGCACACAAGAAACGTAGAATCATAGAATCATTGTGCTTGGAAACGATGTTCAAGATCGAGTGCAATGGTAAATCCATCATTACCATACCTACTAAACCATGTCCCCAAGTGCCTCATCTACACGTTTCTTGAACACTGCCAGGGATGATGACTCCACCACTTCCCTGGGAAGCCTGTCCCAATGCTTGACCACTCTTTGCATGTAGAAATTTTTCCTAATGTCTAACCTGAACCTCCCCTGGCACAACCTGAGGCCATTTCCTCTTATCCGATTTTTGGTAGTTATACTGGAGAAGAGATCGCCCTCCGCCTCACTTCACCCTCCTGTCAGGTAGTTGTAGAGACAGATAAGGTCTCTCCTGAGCCTCCTCTTCTCCACACTAAATAACCCTAGCTCCCTCAGCCGCTCCTCATAAGGTCTGTGCTCCAGCCCCTTCACCAGCTTCGTTGCCCTCCTTTGGGCATGCTCCAGCAGCTCCACATCCTTCACGTACTGAGGGGCCCAAAGCTGAACACAGTATTCGAGGGGCACTCTCACCAGCGCTGATGCTCCCGATGGCTCCACTGTTCCTGATACCAGCCAGGAGGCCCTTGGCCTCCTTGGCACACTGCTGGCTCATGTTCAGCTGGCTCTCGACCAGCACCCCCAGATCCTTTTTTGCCATGCAGCTCTCCAGCCACTCTGCCCCAAGCCTGTAGCGCTGCATGGGGCTGTTGTGACCAAAGTGCAGGTCCCGGCACTTGGCCTTGTGGAACCTGTGGAACTGTATGCAGTTGGTGTCAGCCCATCAATCCAGCCTGTCCAGATCCCTCTGCAGAGCCTTCCTACCCTCGAGCAGATCTGCTCTTCCTCCCACCTTGGTGTTGTCTGCAAATTTGCTGAGAGGGCACTCACTCCCCTCATCCAGGTCATCGATAAAGATATTAGAGAGGCCTGGCCCCAACACTGATCCCTGGGGAACACCACTCGTGACTGGTCGCTAGCTGGATTTAACCCCATTCACCACCACTCCCTGGACCCGGCCAGCCAGCCAGTTCTTCACCCAGCGAAGAATCCACCTGTCTAAGCCGTGAGCTGTCAGCTTCTCCAGGAGAAAGCAGTGGGAGACAGTGTCCAAGGCCTTTCTGAAGGCTAAGTAGACCACATCCACAGTCTTTTCCTCATCCACTAGGAGCTCTGGTTGGTCAGGCAGGACCTGCCTTTCAGGAACCCATGTTGGCTGGGCCTGATCCCCTGGTTGTCACACACATGCTGTGTGATCACCCTCAAGATGATCTGCTCCATAACTTTCCCCAATACCAAGGCCAGGCTGACAAGCCTGTAGTTCCCTGGATGCTCCATCCGACCCTTCTTGTAGATGGGTGTCACAGTGGCAAGTCTCCAGTTGTCTGGGATCTCCCCTGTTGACCAGGACCGCTGATAGATGATGGAGAGCAGCGTGGCAAGCACTTCCGCCAGCTCCCTCAGGACCCTCGGGTGGATCCCATCTGGCCCCATAGCCTTGTGGGTGTCCAAGTGGAGTAGCAGGTCACTGACTGTTTCCTCCTAGATTATGGGGGGTTTCTTCTGCTCTCCATAGGTGTCTTCCCAGTACCTATAGGTACTTGGGCCTATAGGTACTTGGAAGTACCTATACCTATAGTACCTATAGGCCTAAGTACCTTGAGGATAACTGATCTGGGCGTTAAAGACTGCGGCAAAGAAGGCATTAAGTACCTCAGCCTGATCCTCATCCTTGGTGATAAGGTTCCCCGACGCATCCAATAAAGGATGGAGGTTCTCCTTGGCCCTCCTCTTCTTGTTAATGTATTTGTAGAAACATTTGTTGTTATCTATTACAACAGTGGCCAGATTGAGTTCCATGTGAGCTTTCGCCTTTCTATTTTCCTCTCTACACACCCTAGTGACATCCTCGTACTCTTCCTGCATTGCCTGCCCTCTTCCAGAGGTGGTAAACTCTCTTTTTTCCACAGAGTCTCAACGATAGGACCCTATTCCGTTGGGTCAGTGTTCTTCCCCGCCGGCTCATCCTTCGGGACATGGGGACGTCCTGCTCCTGCGCCTTTAAGATTTCCTTCTTCTGGAAAGTCCAGCCTTCCTGGACCCCTTTGCTCTTCAGGACTGTCTCCCAAGGGACTCTCCCAACCAATGTCCTAAACAGTCCAAAGTCTACCCTCCGGATGTCCAAAGTAGTGGTTTTGCTGACGCCCCTCCTGACTTCACTGAGAATTGAAAACCGTATCATTTTGTGGTTACTATGCCCAAGTTGGCCTCCGGCCACCACATGCCAGTCCTTCTCTGTTGGCAAAGAGCAGGTCCAGCTGGGCTCTTCCCCTTGTAGGCTCACTTACCATCTGTGACAGGAAGTTCTTCCATGCAGTCCACGAACCTCTGAGATTGTTTCCTCTCTGCTGTATGGCAGTCCCAACAAACATCTGGTAGGTTCAAGTCCCCCACTAGAACAAGGGCTGCCGATCGTGAGACTTCTGCCAGCTGCCTGTAGAATGTCTCATCCGTCTCTTCATCCTGGGTGGGTGGTCTATAGCAAACTCCTACCAGGGTATCAGCCTTGTTGGGCTTCCCCCTGATCCTGACCCATAAGCACTCGGCTTTTCCATCACCCACTTGGAACTCCATGCAACTGAAGCTCTCCCTAACATGCAGCGCTACCCCACCTCCTTTCCTTCCTTGCCTGTCCTTTCTGAAGGGCCTGTAGCCATCCACTGCAGCACTCCAGTCATGACAGTGGTCCCACCACGATTCAGTGATGGCAACTATGCCATAGTTTTCCTGACACACCATGGCCTCTAGCTCCTCCTGTTTGTTGCCCATGCTGTGTGCATTGGTGTACATGCACTTCAGCTGGGCTACTGAGCTCTCCCCCAACACTGGCATGCTGCCCCTAGGCTCATCCCCGGCGATCCCAGTTTTATCCCCCTCTCCCTTCATGCCTAGTTTAAAGCCCTCTCCATGAGCCTCACCCACTCCCGGGCTAGGATTCTTTTCACACTGCAAGACAGGTGAACCGCGTCTCTTGCCAGGAGGCCCAGTGCTCTATAGACTGCCCCATAGTCAAAAAACCCAAAATTCAACTGCTGACACCAGCCTCTTAGCCATGTGCTGAGCAGGTGGCTTTTCCTGTTCTTCTCAGCATCCTTCCCTGACACTGAGGCACTAGAAGCAGTATACTTTAGCTAGTCATAATAACAGCTAACTGTATAATGCTGAATGAAATCAGAATAAACTTTTTTTAAATGATGTCCTTTACTACCTATTAACAGCTAATTCTGAAAAAGGTGTTATACAAAGAAATGGTTCTCAACTTAATTTTCTTACACACTCTAGCTATAAAGTTTACTTCTTTTACAGCACTGAATGGGGGGCTGTGGAGAAGGCACTAAATCTTGTGTCATGCACATACGTTGGACAGGACAGAGGGCTTGAAAATCCAGTACTAGTAAGTATGTTTGAAAACGGTCACATGCAAGTATACTTTCTCAGCTTAAATGTTGTTTTCCTGTGCATTCCTGAAGAACCTTCTAGCTTTTTCTAGCTTAATGTATTCTTTCACATTTTTTTTCCCCTGCATGGAGGACCTGCACTACAGTTATGGTTTCAGTTCAGCTATTTAGGACACAAAAAAATGAAAATATTTGAGCCCCAGGAATGTTTTCAAACAAAATACCAAATAAGAAAACCTATGTTGTTTCTACAACAATGTTTGATTAGCAGAAAGTTAACTTATAGATATCAAATAAAGACACTAAAGACATACAAAACCATGAGCCATGGAAAACTGATCACTTTAAATTGAGCACACTGCTTAGACATGCACCCATCAAGTTGTGATATTAAAGCAAACATTAAATTATAACAAAGCCTTTATTTAAGAAAAAATGGGTACGAGTCCAATATTTTTCCATTTATCATACTCAGAGATAATATGGATGAATTCTATAACCCAACTCTTTAAAGAAACTGGACAAAATAGCAACAGTTTATTTTCATTGCTAATTAGGAGGGAATAACAGACAAGAAGTAGAAATCCAGTACATAATGGGCCACAGATCTGCTCTATCTTGCATTCAAAGATAAGCTTTGCCAGGCTATCGTCACTTATGCATCTGGCATAACAATATAGATACAACAGTCAGTATTCATTTAAAATGAACTATCTTAAAAAAATCACCGCACGATACAAACCACCCTACTGATCCAGAGAGTAAACACAGAATTCATACAACAATTCATTTCTACCAGCTTGTGCTGAATTTCAGGGCCTCTAGACATAGAGGCTAAACGTGCTATATATTCCACGATGGATGTGGAATTAAAAAAAACACAGCCTATTGCTCACACAAACCTCCAGATGACTAACAACTATCACTCACGCTCAAAAATGTATCTAAACTATCATTAAAAACTATTTCAACAACCTGATTTCTTTAGGATAATACTGTTGTATTCTTCATTATTTCATAAAACGAAAAAAAAGTTTTAACATGTATGGCATATATTTAATATGGCCAACGTCATTCTAATTTGAGCAAGTCATAAGAGTTGTAAGTTTTGTTAATTCTACATTAGGAATTGAACTTCAAAGCTCAATATTAAAAAACTAAAAATAATCAACATATCTACCTTATTTTTGGAATAAACAGGAGATCTTAGATTAAGCCAATCATATTTAACACTGAAGTTCACTAAATGAAATTATATTTCCTAATAAATGAGCAACTCTACCGAGAACCTTGAAAATAATGCAGATTTTGGTACAGATATCTTCTATACTTAATTCTCAATGTGCATTTTAATACTTTACCAATGCCAATTGGGGGATTTATAATCTGCAAGGCAGATAACTATGAAGTCACTGTAACAACTCTGAAGTCATTCTAAGGTATGTTTAAGATCCAAGACTTACTTTTCAACCATTTGAGTTTGCAAACAAAATCAAAATAGAAACTAAACAATAGCTTTAATGCACATAATTTAATAGTATATATTTGTTTGATA
Source organism: Tinamus guttatus (assembly GCF_059628265.1). Classification (NCBI taxonomy): domain Eukaryota; kingdom Metazoa; phylum Chordata; class Aves; order Tinamiformes; family Tinamidae; genus Tinamus; species Tinamus guttatus. The sequence continues at coordinate 650,427 of NW_028289032.1, forward strand.
TCCCACCTCACATTCACCTTGGACAGCAAGGCTTGTCTTATTAAATTCAAGACCACTGTGGAAATACCAGGTATTACCATTGAGAAATACAGACAAAAGAGACATTTTGGTTTCACGGAATCCTAGAACAGTTGAGGTCAGAAGGGACCTCTAGAGATCATCTAGTCCAACCCCCCTGCTCCAGCAGGGACACCCAGAGCACGTGGCACAGAGTCGCATCCAAGCAGGTTTGGAAGATCTCCAGAGAAGGAGCCTCCATGACCTCTCTGGGCAGCCTGTTCCAGGGCTCTGGCACCTCACAGGAAAGAAGCTCTTCCTCACATGAAGGTAGAACTGCCTGTGTTTCAACTTGTATCCATTACCCCTTGTCCTGTCACTGGCCACCACGGAGAAGAGTCTAACCGCAAAAAATGGGCTAAAGGACAGTTTAAAGGACAATTTCAATGATTAATGAAAAAATAATCACTCAAACCCAATCAAAATTACAAAGTTGACAGTTATAATTATACATTATTGTCTATGTGTTTAATATCAGCTTCTAATTTAACCTTAAATTTTGAATACATCTCAGAAATATATATTGACATTTATTCAAATATACCGTAGATTCTTTCTAAGGAGAAAATTTTCAGCTAAACAGAACAAAAACTTCTGCTGAATGCCATCTGACTTTGGTTGTGTGGTACTGATTGCCCTCTCTGTGTGACACTCCCCTTCCCCCTACTCGCCTAGTTTAAAGCCCTCCTAACCAGGTTGACCAGCCTTTTGGCAGAGACGTGTGCCCCTCTTGCTGAGGTGGTTCCCATCATTCCCCACTAGTTGGTGGTCATCAAACAGAGTCCCATGGTCATAGAAGCCAAAACCCCGTTGCCTTCTATGCCTTCAAATATATGAACAGCAAAAGGAAGATCAGGGAAAACATGGGTCCGCTGGTGAATGGAGTGGGCACCCTGGTTACGAATAACACAGAAAAAGCAGAGTTGCTGAATGCCTTCTTTGCTTCAGTGTTTACCAGGGGCAGCCCTTTAGAGTCCCAGGCCCTAGGGACAAGAGAGGAAGCCTGGAGAGAGGAAGACTTGCCCTGGGTAGAGGAAGATTGGGTCAGAGAGCACTTAAGGAACCTCGATACCCACAAATCCATGGGCCCTGATGGGAGGCACCCCAGAGTGCTGCGTGAGCTGGCGGATGTCATAGCTAAGCCACTCTCCATCATCTTTGAAAGATCCTGGAGAACGGGGGAGGTGCCGGAAGACTGGAAGAAGGCCAATGTCACGCCAGTCTTCAAAAAAGGCGAGAAGGAGGACCCAGGCAACTACAGGCCAGTCAGCCTCACCTCCGTCCCCGGAAAAGTGATGGAACGGCTCATACTGGCCATTGTCTCCAGGCACATGGAGGACAAGAAGGTGCTCAAGAGTAGTCAGCATGGATTCATCAAGGGGAAATCATGCTTGACTAACTTGATAGCCTTCTATGATGAAATGACCGGCTGGATAGACGAGGGGAGAGCGGTGGATGTCGTCTATCTCGACTTCACCAAGGCTTTTGACACCGTCCCTCACAACATCCTCCTGGGCAAGCTCCACAAGTGTGGGATAGATGAGTGGACAGTGAGGTGGATTAGGAACTGGCTGGATGGCAGGGCCCAGAGGGTTGTGATCAGCGGTGCAGAGTCTAGTTGGAGGCCTGTAGCTAGCGGGGTCCCCCAGGGGTCAGTCCTCGGTCCAGGCTTGTTCAATTTATTCATCAATGACCTGGATGAAGGTACAGAGTGCTCCCTCAGCAAGTTTGCTGATGATACCAAACTGGGAGGAGTAGCTGATACCCCAGAGGGCTGCGCTGCCATCCAGAGGGACCTGGACGGACTGGACAACTGGGCGGTGAAAAACCTCATGAAATTCAACAAGGCCAAGTGCAAGGTCCTGCACCTGGGGAGGAATAACCCCAGACACCAGTACAGGCTGGGGACCGACCTTCTGGAGAGCAGCTCTGCAGAGAGGGACCTTAGCGTCATGGTCAATTTGTCATCCACCATGAGGCAGCAGTGTGCCCTCGTGGCCAAGAAGGCCAATGGGATCCTCGGGTGCATTAAGAAGAGCGTTTCCAGCAGGTCGAGGGAGCTGATCCTGCCCCTCTACTCAGCCCTGGTGAGGCCACATCTGGAGTATTGTGTCCAGTTCTGGGCCCCACAATACAAGAGGGATGTGGAGCTGCTGGAGAGAGCCCAGCGCAGGGCTACAAGGATGTGTTTCAACTTACACCCGTTACCCCTCGTTCTGTCACCAGCCACCACAGAGAAGAGCCTGGCCCCATCCTCCCTACAATCACCCCTCAGGTACTTGAGCACGTTAATCAAGTCTCCTCTCAGCCTTCTCTTCTCCAGGCTAAACAGGCCCTGCTCGCTTAGTCTTTCCTCATATGACAAATGCTCCAGTCCCTTAATCATCTTGGTGGCTCGCCGCTGGACCCTCTCTAGAAGCTCAATGTCCTTCTTGTCCTGGGGAGCCCAGAACTGCACTCCAGGTGCGGCCTCCCCAGAGCTGAGCAGAGGGGGAGGATCCCCTCCCTCAACCTGCTGGCAATGCTCCTCCTCATACAGGCCAGGATCCCTTTGGCCTTCTTGGCCACAAGAGCACATTGCTGACTCATGGTTAACTTCTTGTCAACCAGGACTCCCAAATCGCTCTCTGCGGAGCTGCTTTCTAGCAGTTACCCCTCAGGTACTTGAACATGTTAATCAAATCTCCTCTCAGCCTTCTTTTCTCCAGGCTAAACAGGCCCAGGCACACATGACATTACTGGGTACAAATAGTACCCAGCAACAAAAAGTAAAAATACAAATTGCATATGCAGGAACAGAGTGCATTAAACTAAATCTCAAGCTATAATAGCTCACAGTTGCATTGTCTCCAAAGTTTACTAAAAGGCTCATTAATCATTGTAAGTTAAAAATAAGGAGAATCTTAAACCACAGAGAAATACAGATTCCCATGAAAAATGTGTTAAATGGAAGAACTATAAACAGCATGTAGGAAGCATCAATGACTTTTTCAAGTTTTAAAACAACATCCATGGATGCTGTTCCCCCAAGAAAGAGGCAGCAAAAGTGGGCAAAAACAGGAGTTTACCTAGACTCAATGCCAGTTTTCTCATGCATCTTTCTAAATACCCTACAACCTGACATGCCATACATACTTCAGGTTTACTAATGAGGAAGAACAAGTCGAAGCATTGCAGCGATGCCCACCAGTGATCAGGCTCAAAAGAGGGAAGGTCATTCCCCACTGAACCCGCATCCTGCTCGAACCTAGGCCTGCGGCAGCTCGAACGCCAGTCAACTCTCAGCAGGGAGACTGCTCTCAGAGGCACTTTTGAAAAGCTTCAAAGCAGATTTCTGATCAAGTGCTGATAAGTGAGACTGGCGACTGTTAATCCAACAGTATCAGACTACTCAGTTTTTGACTGAGCAGTTTATAATCTGAATATTTGCAGTAGTCAGTTATGCAAATTTTTTTTGCAAAGAAGCATATCTGAAACAGCACATGTGCAGACCAAAATGTCACTTAGGCTGCATTTTACTTGACCAGCATGTGCATGTGTTCCATTTGAATTGACAACATGCATGTATAAAAGTGTACAGAACTACAAACTACAAATGTGTTTTTAAGTAAGTCTGGATAAAGATAAATGCTTTCAAATACAAAAGTAATTCTGGAAGAAGGCAGACAGAAATACTTTTGAAAGCACCACAGAGACTCTTTGTCTAGGCAAGAGCAACAAAAAGATAAGCAGTTGTGTTTCCTCAAAAACTAAAACTTTTAAACATGCTGTTGCATAACAAAACACTCAATACAAACAGCTCTATAGATACTTCCCACCTCAAAGCTTTTTCTCAAAATATACTTTTAAATGACTGGACTTGTGCAGCTTTAGGAGACTGGAGACACAGTACAGGCAGAGGCCACATTCGAGCTGCAGCAGGGAGTTTCCCAAGCAAGTATCACCCTTGCCACCACTGCTCGTCCCTCCTATCTAAAACTCAGCTTCAGGGGGCCCAGCCTTGCGCTCACGCACACACATCAGGCACCAGCTCAGGTTCCACAAACACAAAGGCTATGCTCGCACCTCAGGACCAAAGCCAGTCACGGAGCAGCTCCCAGACTCCCCTCAGGGCTGCAACCACCACCTGTTGCTAAAGGATGGCCAACCAGCTGGCTCAATGCCCCCTGCTGCACACCCCCCAGGGAAGGGAAGGCAGAGAAAGAAGGCTTCCACCTAGCAAAGATGGGAGCACACCACCAAGCCCCATGGCAACAGTACAGAGAAGCACTACAGTGCAAAGAGCACAGTGGAGTGACGGCCGATCCCAGCGGGGTGAAGGCAGGAGTCTCACTCCAGCGCGATGCAACTGCCCTTACCACCTCCTTCGGGACGCAGAATGGCGACGGCACTTGCTGCATGCACAGAAAGGGACACAGCAGGAGCGAAACGTAGCGGGGCGCCCTAAGGCCGAGCGAAACAAAGCTGCCCGCGCCGAAGAGGGTGAGGCAGGGCACAGACGCGTTGCACCACCCCGGGAAGGGGGAAGGAGGAGCAGTGGCAGCAACAGGATGTGCCTGGCCCTTGTACAGGCATGGGGTTCTGCTCCAGCAGCAATCAGTACCGGAACTAATACAGCAGTCGTGTTGGTGCTACCTTTAATGGCGGTGGCAGCAGTTGGGGCTGTTTCATAAGTGTGAAAAGTTAGGCAGTTCGTGCTTTCACAAATTGTCCTTTTGGGAGGAAACGAGGCAGGACTTAAAAACAAGTTACTGAGGAAGATAGCAAAAAGCTTGATACCCCTAAGCACTGAATACAAGTGACAGCTAAGGAACATGCTGAATTTCAAAAGACCATTACCCCAACCCACATTTTAAAAAGCTAAACTATAAAAAGGAAAGCAGAAAGATCAATTACTTTAAACCCACTACTTTATTTTCTGCATTTAATTTACAAATTAAATGTTTATCAAGCTGAATCTGCCCCGAGAGGTGCTATTGCTATTTAATTAAAAGTAAACATTGGAAGAAAAATTATCTTGGGGAACAGATACAGTCCTCAAGCTCATTTCCTCCTCATCAGAAGTGCTTCCCCACTCGCCATACACATACTAACAGTATCTAATCAAGACTTACTGCTGCTGAAAGGAAAGGAGCAGTACCTGTGTAGGAAATCACAGCAGTTTGGTTCCTGTAACTGGTAGCAGAGGCTTCCAAAATGGAACATACTCATTCACTTTATAGCCACACCAGGCATAAAATCTAAGTATGCTCCATGCACCATCTTTTTCCATAAACATTTTGCAACATCAGCAAAACATCCATTTATCACTTAAGCATCAAGACAGTTTAAGTAAGTACCCTGTTTGAGGTAACTAAATCCATCAGTAACAGAAGAATGTAAATCTAATTGTATTATGTATTACTCCATAGACTAATGCAAGCCACAAATTCTAATCTGTGATATTTAATAGGGACCTTATCAATTACAGTTAGTTATTTTTTCTGGACATGGAGTTATTACTCATTAAACACTGGCAAATATAATTTTAAAGTTCAATTTGTACATATGCTTACTAAATACATATACCACTGGGTAGCCAGAATTAACATTTTCAGTGACAAACAGCAACAGACAAAAATCAGTAGAAGGTGTTGTGGGCAGCAGCTGGAACAGCTTTGAATTCAGCTTTTCCCCAAATACTAGAGAGTATATACAATACTAAGTTGACAGTGTCCCTTTAATAAGTTTTAGATACAACAGAAGTTGACTCATTTTAGATTCTTTCATTTTAAGAAAGCTATCAGTAAAATGATTTAACATATTTGTTAAACATCAGTGAGCATTATACAAACATCTGTTTTATAAATGAAGTAGCAGCAACATGGAATTATAGGAGCTTGAGTCTCGCAAGGATTTATTTGAAAGATTATGATGTGTCAAATACATTGTGATATTACATAACTGAGTTTTGAGAGTAGCTTATGGTAACTGCAAACATTATTGAAAATGCCTGCTTCCAGTTATTACTTTTCTGGTATAAGCATGAGTTTGCCAGGTAAAGGAAGGAATGGATATTCAAAGTGCAGTTCTACTCAGAAAATTGTCAACTTTCTATGTATTGGCAAATCCCACACAAAATCTGCTCAGTTTACAGATGAAAAAACATTTACTTTGCAAGTGCCAGTACAATAAGCTGAACTTGAAATATTAACATGAACTATATATATAATATATACTTAAAGACAGAACTTCAAGGACATCATTATACAATGTTCTCACGATTTTGTACATTTTCTTTTTCTGAATGTAGCTTCTATTAATTCAATGGATTCATAAAACTAATGCATGTACATAAGCAACTACAAAGTCAGGGATTTGGGGGATTCTGTTAGTGTTACTCCTAATGACATTGTTTTGCTTCTTTAACAGGAATAAAGAGGAAGAAACTCAGTCACCAAGCAGATAAAAGGTATGTATTGGACAAGTCTTCTCTGAAAGATGGTGCTACTTTTAGTCTCTTTTCTGTTCCATCACTGCACTTAAAACTGCTTTAATACCAACTTTGATTTCAATTATTAATAAATGTTGTGGAAGAACAATTAAAACTGAACAGCTGTATCCATTTAAAAATGCTGCCACATATTTCTTCAAGGCAAACTACTGACACGGTTTATTGCACAATTTGAAAGTTCAAGTAATGTCCATAAAAACCTTAGTATTTGCACTGTGACTTGCGAACCATACATTTAAAAGGACCTTAATAAAATTTACATAATATTTTAAAACAATTTTATATTCTTAAGGTGAAAGCATGTTATAAAAAAGAATGTTATAAAGTTCATTTTACAAGCCTTTACAAGCCCTTCATTTCTACTATGCTTTATTTATCCCCTCAACCCCTAATCTGACTTTATTTTTTTTACATTTAATATCTTGATGTTATATTTCACAAAATATTTCACAAATATTTTCTTTCTCAGCCCTGGTGAGGCTGCATCTGGAGTATTGTGTCCAGTTCTGGACTCCCCAGTACAAGAGGGATGTGGAGCTGCTGGAGAGAGTCCAGCACAGGGCTACAAGGATGATCAGGGGCCTGGAACATCTGCCCTATGAGGAGAGGCTGAGGGAGCTGGGCCTGTTCAGCCTGGAGAAGAGAAGGCTGAGAGGGGATCTAATCAGTGTCTATAAGTACCTCAAGGGAGGGAGTGAGGAGGATGGTGCTGGTCTCTTTTCAGTGGTGGCCACCAACAGAACTAGAGGTAATGGCCACAAACTGAAGCATCAAAAGTTCCACAGGAACTTAAGGAAAAATTTCTTGACAGTGAGGGTGACAGAGCACTGGAACAGGCTGCCCAGAGAGGTTGTGGAGTCTCCTTCTCTGGAGATCTTCAAAACCCGCTTGGATGCAGTCCTGTGCCACGTGCTCTAGGTGACCCTGCGTGTGCAGGGGGGTTGGACTAGATGACCTCTAGAGGTCCCTTCCAACCTTAAGCATTCTATGATTCTATGATTCCATGATTCTATGATATATTTTAGCAAAAAAGTACACCATTTGCATTCAAGTAACTCAGGCTTGCATCTAATTTACAAATTAAATGTTTATGATGCTTTCTCAAGCTTTGACATAGGTCGGGAAAAGCAACTCAAACTACTTATGGAAACAGGCTTTGTGCGTTAATATTTTAGCCAAACATTTAAGTTAAACAGTTTAATATTTTGGCAAAACCAAAATAAAACAAAAAAAAACAAACAACAATCTATCCTCCTCAATATATTTTTCTTTCATTTTATACCAGAATATACGGTACAAAGAGCAACAGTATTAAAGTAATTGGTTCTTGATTTTTCCCCCCTTACTTAGGCAAAGCAGACAAACAGAAACATAAGTGCTGGAAATCATAGAATCATAGAATCATAGAATCATAGAATCATAGAATCATAGAATGCTTAGGGTTGGAAGGGACCTCTAGAGATCATCTAGTCCAACCCCCCTGCATACACAGGGACACCTAAAGCACGTGGCACAGGACTGCATCCAAGCGGGTTTTGAAGATCTCCAGAGAAGGAGACTCCACAACCTCTCTGGGCAGCCTGTTCCAGTGCTCTGTCACCCTCACTGTTAAGAAATTTTTCCTTAAGTTCCTATGGAATTTTTGATGTTTCAGTTTCCGGCCATTTCCTCTAGTCCTATCAGTGGCCACCACTGAAAAGAGACCATGACCGTCCTCTGCACTCCCTCCCTTGAGGTATTTATATACACTGATTAGATCCCCTCTCAGCCTTCTCTTCTCCAGGCTGAACAGGCCCAGCTCCCTCAGCCTCTCCTCATAGGGCAGATGTTCCAGGCCCCTGATCATCCTTGTAGCCCTGCGCTGGACTCTCTCCAGCAGCTCCACATCCCTCTTGCATTGTGGGGCCCAGAACTGGACACAGTACTCCAGATGCGGCCTCACCAGGGCTGAGTAGAGGGGCAGGATCACCTCCCTCGACCTGCTGGAGACGCTCTTCTTAATGCACCCCAGGATCCCATTGGCCTTTTTGGCCACGAGGGCACACTGCTGCCTCATGGTCAACTTGTCGTCCACCATGACACCCAGGTCTTTCTCCGCAGAGCTGCTCTCCACAAGCTCGGTCCCCAGCCTGTACTGGTGTCTGGGGTTATTCCTCCCCAGGTGCAGAACCTTGCACTTGGCCTTGTTGAATTGCATGAGGTTTTTCACCGCCCAGTTGTCCAGTCTGTCCAGGTCCCTCTGGATGGCAGCACAGCCCTCTGGGGTATCGGCTACTCCTCCCAGTTTGGTATCATCAGCAAACTTGCTGAGGGAGCACTCCATCCCTTCATCCAGGTCATTGATGAATAAATTGAACAGGACTGGACCAAGGACTGACCCCTGGGGGACCCCACTAGCCACAGGCCTCCAACTAGACTCTGCACCGCTGATCACCACTCTCTGGGCCCTGCCATCCAGCCAGTTCCTAATCCATCTCACTGTGCACTCATCTATCCCACACTTCCGGAGCTTGCCCAGGAGGATGTTGTGAGGGACGGTGTCAAAAGCCTTGGTGAAGTCGAGATAGACGACATCCACCGCTCTCCCCTCGTCTATCCAGCCGGTCATTTCATCATAGAAGGCTATCAGGTTAGTCAGGCAAGATTTCCCCTTGGTGAATCCATGCTGACTACTCTTGAGCACCTTCTTGTCCTCCATGTGCCTGGAGACAACAGCCAGTATGAGCCGTTCCATCACTTTTCCGGGGACGGAGGTGAGGCTGACTGGCCTGTAGTTGCCTGGGTCCTCCTTCTTGCCTTTTTTGAAGACTGGCGTGACATTGGCCTTCTTCCAGTCTTCCGGCACCTCCCCCGTTCTCCAGGATCTTTCAAAGATGATGGAGAGCGGCTTAGCTATGGCATCTGCCAGCTCCCGCAGCACTCTGGGGTGCATCCCATCAGGGCCCATGGATTTGTGGGTATCGAGGTTCCTTAGGTGCTCTCTGACCCAATCTTCCTCTACCCAGGGCAAGTCTTCCTCTCCACCCGCTTCTTCTCTTGCCTCTAGGGCCTGGGGCTCTAAAGGGCTGCCCTTGGTAAACACCGAAGCAAAGAAGGCATTGAGCAACTCTGCTTTTTCTGTGTTATTTGTAACCAAGGTGCCCATCCCGTCCTCCAGCGGACCCACGTTCTCCCTGATCTTCCTTTTGCTGTTAATGTATTTGAAGAATTTTTTTTTGTTATTTTTAACGTCCCTTGCCAGCTTGCCTTCCAGATGTGCCTTAGCTTTCCTTGTCGCATCTCTGCACTCCCTGACTATGTTCCTGTATTTCTCCCAGGGGGCCTGTCCTTTTTTCCACATTCTGTATACCGCTGCCTTCTGCTTGAGCATTGCCACAAGCTCCCGGCTCATCCACGCAGGTCGCCTGCCCCCTCTGCCTCCCTTCCTACACACAGGGATGCACTGTTGCTGGACGTGGAGGAAGTGCCGCTTGAAAACTAACCAGCTCTCTTGGGCCCCCCTGCCTTCTAGAGCACTAGCCCATGGGATTCTACCGAGGAGGTCTCTGAAGAGGCTAAAGTTGGCCCTCCTGAAGTCCATCGTCGCAAGGCTACTTACAGCCCTGCCTCCTCCTCGTTGGATCCTGAACTCCACCAACTCATGGTCACTGCAGCCGAGGCTACCCCCCACCTTAACATCTCCTACTAGGCCCTCCCTATTTGATAGCACGAGGTCCAGTAGCCCACCTCTCCTCGTCGGCTCCTCCACAACCTGCGTCAAAAAGTTATCGTCGACGCTCTGCAGGAACCTCCAGGACTGCTTATGCCTGGCTGTGTTGTCCTCCCAGTTGATGTCGGGGTAGTTGAAGTCCCCCATGAGAACCAGGGCCTGTGACCGTGAGGCAACATCCAGCTGCCTATAGAAGGCCTCATCAACCTCCTCGTCCTGGTCAGGTGGTCGGTAGCAGACACCCACCACAGTGTCTCCCACATTAGCCTGCCCTCTAATCCTTACCCACAAGCTCTCAACTCGCTCATCCTCCACTCCCAGGTTGAGCTCCATGCATTCCAGTTGCTCTCTCACATAAAGAGCAACTCCACCACCTCGCCTTCCCAGCCTGTCCTTCCTAAAGAGCACATAGCCTTCCATGGCAGCGCTCCAGTCGTGCGAGCTATCCCACCACGTCTCTGTGATTCCGATGAGATCATGACGCTGGGACCGCACACAGATCTCCAGTTCATCCTGCTTATTCCCCATGCTTCGCGCATTGGTATACAGGCATTTCAGGGAAGCAACAGAGGCCACAGGTTTCCCAGGAGGGGTGAAAGAGGACCCTCTGTGATCATTTCCTACCCTCACTTCCCCACTACCATACTCCCGCTGGACGCCATCTGACCTGGGCTGTGCGGTAATGCTTGCCGCGTCAGTGTGCCACTCCCCTTCCCCCTTCTTGCCTAGTTTAAAGCCCTCCTAAAAATCAAAGATCTTTGGGCCAAATAAAGTCTTACCAGAAAAGAAAAAGGTAAAAATTCTTTTTCTCTACAGAAATATAAATAAATATTCTTTAAAGAAATTCTAATGCCATATTCTAACATGTTCCTCCACAACTAGAGGCGGAGTTTGTCCGCCCCTCGGCCTGCCTCCTGGGTCGTACTGACCCTATGTGCCAGGATGCACCGGGCATAAAAGTGGACAGTGCGGAGAGAGCGGGGTGGAGAGAGAAGAAACTCCTGACTTTGAGGCCTACGCTGTCTCCCTGGGAGCTGGTCAGCAACTCTCTCTCTCTGGTCTGCCATCTCGAGAGGATCTTCAGGTCCAGATCGGCAGGTATCACCTCATGAGTAGTTATCCATACTTTGCTGCTTTTAGGTGCTTTCACCTGAATAAATGCTTGATGTAGTCACCTTGTTCTGGCGTGATTATTGCCGAATCCCGAGCCCATCCGGAACATAATTGGCGATGAGGATGGGATTCGGCAATTAAACAGTGGAACTCGCTAGTGGAGTGCATAGCTAGGTGAGGTCATGCCACTGGATAGAAATTGTTTGTGCTATTGAAACAGTGGAACTCACTAGTGCAGTGCACAGCTACGTGAGGTTGTGCCACTGGATAGAAATTGCGTTCGTGCTGTTTGTGTCTGTGGTCTTTATTGGCTGTTGAAATAGTGGAACTCACTAGTAGGGTGCATAGCTAGGTGAGGTCGTGCTACTTGATAGAAATCATGTTTGTGCTATTTGTGTTTGTGGTCTTTATTGTGTGTGCGACATGCGGTGGTTCTTTTTCAGGAGAGCTGCAGGCAGCACTGGCGACTGCAGGGAGGCTGCGCCTCCGAGGGAGTGTCCTGAATGGGGGCCAGAACCATGGAATACTCTGTGGAACCAATGGGAGACCTGCACCTGGGTATCTCCAGAACCATGGACGCAGAAGGACCCCATGGCGGTTTTACAGTATTGGGGTCAGTTTGGGGAGACTGACCGTACTAAGAACTCGGTCCGACTGGAACACGCTGGTCGGATGGGAGGTGCTCTGCTGTGTGCATATAAGATTTTAGCAGGGCAGTTAAAGGAGGAACAGGAGAGGAATCAGCTCCTCCAAGAGCAGTTATAGGCAGTCTGAGCCACCCAAGTGGTGCAGAGGCAGACTCTGCTGGAGGTCAATGATCAGAGGGAGCTCCTGGAGGAGAAATGTGCTAAATTGGCGACACATTACGCAATACGTGTGGTAAAGAACAGGAGAGGGAGAAAAGCAGGGCAGAAGGGGAGCCAGGTGCGGACTATTATCAGCAACCCTGACAGGGACCCAGAAACTTGAGATGGGGATATTTGGGAATCAGACGAGGAAGTCCCCACACCAGAGGAGAAGGGCCCATTGTAGGACAAACCAAAAAGGCGAGCCACCCCGGTAATACAAAGGAAAGCTGTGCTGCCAAGGCTAGGACAAGGGTTGCGACAGGATGAACTAACTGATTTTGCCCCCGAAGATATTAAGAATCTGCTAGCAAAATATAAACAACAACCCAGGGAAAAAACCACAGTCCTGGTTGGTAAGATTAATGGAAGAAGGGGCTGATTCGGTGATAATTGATAATGTCGATGCCTCAAGGTTTTGGGGGTTAACTAATGACATGTATGTACAGTCCGCCCTGCGAAGAGTGGACGGAAGCGTCAAGAGTCTTATTGCTGTGGTAGCCGAGGGTCTCGCTTACCGCCACACTAATGACAGCAATTGGCCCCCATCCAGCTCCTCCTGGGTAACTACAAGACAAGCATGCCAGATGCTTAAGGCAGAGGCCATGAAGATTGCTATAGAATTGGGAAGTCCAGAGCTATATCTACAACAGCAGTTGTTACCCAGGATACGAAATAAGTTGTTGGAGGGCTGCCCAGGAGCGTGGCGCCCCTATCTAATCCCAGTTCTGATGTCAGAACAAGGAAACCCTATTGAGAACGTAATTGAAAACTTGCAACAGATAGGGGACCTTTCAGGATTGGTGTTAGAGGTGGATGAAAAAGGCGACAGTGAGAAAAGAGGGCCGAGTGGGAACGCGGGGTCGGAATCTGGGGAGCGAGCTCGGCTCTGCTGTCTTCCTTTAAAGAAGGGCGTTGATAGACAGGAAATTGATGGGAAACCAGCAGAAGTATTACGCCAGCTAGCACGCCGATATAATGCCCGTGTGGTCCAGGCTGCGAAGCAGCACTCAGGAATAATGTCCAAGGCTGATAGATCACAGGTGTTGCACCCGTGGGAGGATTTAGAGCAGACAGTGTTGAGATTCAGACCGAAGGAGAAGCTGGAGACAGTTTCTCCCCCTCAGAAGGGGCTTGGACGCCTGAAACAAGAATAGGGGGGTGGCCAAGCTCCAGTGTCCGAAGGGTTCCAATGTAACATCGCTCACCGAGACGATCGACCGTTCGTTACACATGCCATTTATTGCTTGGAACAAAATAGACAAATGGTTCGTGCCTTGGTGGACACGGGAGAGGAGGCCACAGTAGTGCACGGGAACCCAGAAAAGTGCAAGGGGGAAGTAATCCCTGTTTGGGGTTTAAGTGACCAGCCTGTCAAGGGGAAACTTGTGACTGACTGCCATCAAGCCATACCCCAGACACTTGAAGCTGCTGGGGTGCTACAACCAGGGAAGGTCCAGATGATTCAGTCAATGAGGGTGCTCGACAATAGAGGGTTGACCAAAGAGTGGACGCCCCTTACCCTGATGAGAGGGATACCCCGTGTGAATCGTGCGGTAGCCACCTTGACTGTAGCATATGAATCTGGAGTGAACTCTAGTATCTTCCCTGCTAGGGAAGGGTTGGTATTAAACCATAGAGGAATACTTGAATGGGATCCCGGGGGAGGACTTCTCGAAAATTAAGGCAAAACCTGCCCCCCCCCGCAACACTTTTCCTCCGCCCCCGCCTTTCCCCACAAATGGACCAGATGTTCTGGGGGGAGGAGGAGGATTGAGAGCCATACTCTGACTTGTATCCTTGCAGAGAGACTAGGGACATAACTCCAGTATAGAATACAAGAATGAAGCGACAGCCAAGCTCCAGTATGAGGGGCACGGAAGGGCCAGCAACCCCATGTAGAGATCATTAGGTGTGCTGCAAGCACTGGCAATTGAACAAAATAATGTGTCCCTTGTTCTTAGTTGCACCCAGGCCCAGACATGGGTGCAGAGTGTCGTTGCAGGTATATTGAGAGACAGAGACAACAGAGTCCTCCCCATTGAGACCTGAAAAAATTGTGTGGGACGCGACTACAGAGAAAGAGCAACAGCTTCAAGCGTGATGGAGACCTGTGAACTTCACCCATGACCAGGATCTCCACGCAGTCATCACCTATGTACTGACCCTGGCGGATGTCACCATTGAGAAGGTTTATCTGTGCTCTACCCACCCCCACGCCCAAAGATGATGCCCTTAAGGCGAGCAATATTTCCTTTTATACCAAAGAGGGCATATGCCATTTTGGGATTAATCCACAGAGTAATAATAAAACCACGTTAGCTTATGTAGGGAAAGAATGTGTGTGTTCTAGAACAACTTGTAAATACGTGTGCTAAGTAATGAAAGTTATAATCAGACTGTGTTCAATGACTCTAATACGTGTGCTCACAATGTAGTTATTATTAGAGGCTGTGATTTTGTGTATGTTATCCATGTTTAATGAGAATCTGTTGTGCGTTGCCATAATAGCGGCTTGCTACTGCATGAGGCGAGACACTACCTTGATGACCAGCTGAAGTCTGAGAGCCTCATACCATAGTCAAGGGCAAGATAGATTGACCTCTACAGATCGCAGGGTGGTATGTATAGGAGGTGAGAACCTTTATGACTGTTCATGATCTCTACAGATCACGGGGTGGCATGTATTGGAGATGGAAATTTCTGTGATCTGTAGAGTCACAAAAATCCCCTGTGAGAAGCAGAGGCCAGACCTTGCTAAAGAAGATGTTTGCCTGTCTGGGCTGAGCGATAAGGAGCACGGAGGCAGCTGCTCAGCCCGGTTCACAGGCAGCCACCTCCGAAAACCTGTTGAAGGCGGCCGCTCGGCCAGGCTTGTAGCCAACTTAACCGCAGATGTCCTCCAAACTAGCTTTGGAGGCCAAACACCCGGAAATGAGGAAGAAGAGGAGGAAGGCAGGACCCTCGAATTGAGGGCTGGGACCCCCGACTGGCATGCGCGTCTACGCACCCAGAGGGGAGAGTTGCGCAACTAGAGGCGGAGTTTGTCCGCCCCCGGGCCTGCCTCCTGGGTCGGACTGACCCTATGTGCCAGGATGCACCGAGCATAGAGAGGACAGTGACAAGAGAGTGGGGGAAAGGAGAAACTCCTGACTCTGAGGTCTACGCTGTTTCCGCGGGAGCCGGTCAGCAACTCTCTGCTCTGCCAGCTCGAGAGGATGTTTGGGTCCAGTATCCCTCCGGCAGGTATCACCTCGTGAGTAGTTATCCATACTTTGCTTCTTTTATGTGCTTTCACCTGAATAAATGCTTGATGTAGTCACCTCATTCTGGCGTGATTATTGCCGAATCCCGAGCCCATCCGGAACACAGTGTCTCCTCGGCAGATGGGGGAGATGAGCAGGAGAGGTGGGAGCTGCAGCCACACGGCCAGCGCGTGACCAGGCAGCTCATTGGGCGGCCTCGCGTGTGGTCGGTGCATGATCACCTGCCTGATTGGCTGGTTGGGTTGCTGGGCTCTGCGCGCTGCCGGGCAGGGCAGGGCCTGCTCCGGGATCAGAAACTATGTAAGTTGTGTTTAACCCTAAATAAAGGTCTTTGGCTCACCATCACAGAGACCCTGCTCCTCAATGTGCCCACAGAGACCTAGACAGGATGAAGAGTTGGGCAGAGAGGAACCTCATGAGGTTCAACAAGGACAAGTGCAGGGTCCTGCACCTGGGTAGGAGTAACCCCAGGCACCAGTACAGATTAGGGGTTGACCTGCTGGAAAGCAGCTCCACAGAGAGGGATTTGGGAGTCGTGGTTGACAACAGGTTAACCATGAGGCAGCAATGTGCCCTCGTGGCCAAGAAGGTCAATGGGATCCTGGCTGCGTCAGGAGGAGCGTTTCCAGCAGGTTGAGGGAGGGGATCCTGCCCCTCTACTCAGCTCTGGGGAGGCCACACCTGGAGTATTGGGTGCAGTTCTGGGCTCCCCAGGACAAGAGGGACGTGGAGCTTCTAGAGAGGGTCCAGCGTAGGGCCACGAAGATCATTAACGGACTGGAGCATCTATCGTATGAGGAAAGACTGAGCGAACTGGGCCTGTTGAGTCTGGAGAAGAGAAGGCTGAGAGGGGAATCTGATCAACATGTACAAGTACCCGAGGGAAGAATGAAGGGTAAATGGTGCCAAACTCTTCTCGGTGGTGGCCAGTGACAGGACAAAGGGTAATGGGTACAAATTGAAACCCAGGCAGTTCCATCTCCACATGAGGAAGAACTTCTTTCCTGTGAGGGTGCCAGAGCCCTGGAACAGGCTGCCCAGCGAGGTCGTGGAGTCTCCTTCTCTGGAGATCTTCCAAACCCGCCTGGATGCCACCCTGTGCCACGTGCTCTGGGTGTCCCTGCTTGTGCAGGGGGATTGGGCTAGATGATCTCTAGAGGTCCCTTCCAACCTCAACCATTCTGTGATTCTGTGATTTTTATCAGCTCTTCCCAGAAGCTTCTGACTGTTCTGAGGCCTGTCTTTCCTCAGAAAACTTTTGCATTCAGTGCATGAATTCATGCATGGATAATTTACCTGAACATATGTTCATGAGAGAAGAGGGCATAAGTTTATATTTGGGCCAGAAGTAATATTTATATATATATATATATACATGTAAATATTTTAAGTATGCTAATTTCCTTTGGCCTCCAATTAGTGTGTCAACTTACATGAAGTATTAATTACAAATTGTTGCTTGCTTCATATTGCTATATCTGATCTAAAGAGTTGAAAAACAGTGATATTCTCTAACATTTCCAACTTGAAAATGAAGATAAATATTTGTAATGCTAGTAACTTGCCTTCCTGCTAAAGTTAATCACTAGTCCAGAAAGCGATTAAGTGATAAAACTGCCAATTAGTTTTTGGAAGCAGATTTAGAGCTTCCAACTCTCAGATTTATTTGTTGGCCACCTGAGAACACTGCTGGCTCGTGTTCAGCCGGCTCTCGACCAGCACCCCCACATCCTTTTCTGCCGTGCAGCTCTCCAGCCACTCTGCCCCAAGCCTGTAGCGCTGCATGGGGCTGTTGTGACCAAAGTGCAGGTCCCGGCACTTGGCCTTGTAGAACCTCATACAGTTGGTGTCAGCCCATCAATCCAGCCTGTCCAGATCCCTCTGCAGAGCCTTCCTACCCTCGAGCAGATCTGCTCTTCCTCCCACCTTGGTGTTGTCTGCAAATTTGCTGAGGGGGTACTCAGTCCCCTCATCCAGGTCATCGATAAAGATATTAAAGAGGCCTGGCCCCAACACTGATCCCTGGGGAACACCACTCATGACTGGTCGCTAGCTGGATTTAACCCCATTCACCACCACTCCCTGGGCCTGGCCATCCAGCCAGTTCTTCACCCAGCGAATAGTCCACCTGTCTAAGCCGTGAGCTGCCAGCTTCTCCAGGAGAAGGCAGTGGGAGACAGTGTCCAAGGCCTTTCTGAAGGCTAAGTAGACCACGTCCACAGCCTTTCCCTCATCCACTAGGCGGGTCGCCTGGTCACAGAAAGAGATCAGGTTGGTCAGGCAGGACCTGCCTTTCAGGAACCCATGTTGGCTGGGCCTGATCCCCTGGTTGTCACACACATGCTGTGTGATCGCCCTCAAGATGATCTGCTCCATAACTTTCCCCAATACCGAGGCCAGGCTGACAGGCCTGTAGTTCCTTGGTTCCTCCATCCGACCCTTCTTGTAGATGGGTGTCACAGTGGCAAGTCTCCAGTTGTCCGGGACCTCCCCTGTTGACCAGGACCGCTGGTAGATGATGGAGAGCAGTTTGGCGAGCACTTCCGCCAGCTCCCTCAGGACCCTCGGGTGGATCCCATCTGGCCCCATAGCCTTGTGGGTGTCCAAGTGGAGTAGCAGGTCACTGACTGTTTCCTCCTAGATTATGGGGGGTTTCTTCTGCTCTCCATAGGTGTCTTCGAGCTCAGGGGGCCAAGTACCTTGAGGATAACTGATCTGGGCGTTAAAGACTGCGGCAAAGAAGGCATTAAGTACCTCAGCCTGATCCTCATCCTTGGTGACAATGTTCCCTGACGCATCCAATAAAGGATGGAGGTTCTCCTCGGCCCTCCCTTTCTTGTTAATGTATTTGTAGAAACATTTGGTGTTATCTATTACAACAGTGGCCAGATTGAGTTCCATCTGAGCTTTCGCCTTTCTATTTTCCTTCTTACCCTAGCGATATCCTTGTACACTTGATGGCTAAACCCAATGAGAATGATTTGCAAAGGCTACTGCTACTCCGCCTCCCCACAAAAGCACACCCCTTTATGTCTAAGGGAAAGTAATATATTTAGACACATTCAAAAGAAAAGAGCAGTTACCAGCAAAAAGGTCTTCTCTATCATCATCTATCTTGATTTCAGCTGGCTTTGGACCATTAGAGTTTGTGCTGAGGTCTTCTGCAGGGAGGTTTGCCAGCTCTGGAGATGAAGAACTTGACTGTTTAGAGGGGGAAAAGAATATATGTGTGTGTGTGTGTGTGTAATAATAATAATAAGCAGAGAACCAGTTGTTGTGTGTCAGTATATAATATAAGAATTATTGCACCAAGCATTCCTTCATTGCAGAGAAACAAAGTGAGATGCACAGAAAGGAAACTGTCAGCTATTTCCATTTCCTACTCCTTGTGGGATAACAATGAACAAAGGATATGGGTTAGTTGGTCAACAGCTCTTTTTATTCCTTTGTCCGAGGGGGGAAAGTTACCCACTTCCTCAAGTATAATTAACATGAAGCAAAAATTGCTAGAGAAATGTCTAGAATATGTTTATTAGTATCTCTGAGTGCAGTTTTGGAAAGGTTTGAATTTAGCTTTACAAGAGCTTACATTTTGTTTAGCAATTTTTTCTAGGTACAAAAGCAGTTTCCAAGTGTTCCATACTAGTTTTTCAGAGATTAACACACCAAGTTCATTGCATTCAAAGAACAAGCCAAGGCTGCCTGCACACACAAGAAATTTTGAAGTTAGGAAGTAGACTGCCCAAAGTTACTTGGAATGTATCTTGGAATGTATCTTGAAATGCAGCAGTTCAAAGTTGAGTATTATCGCCACATCACATAGAGTCACATTGTACCTAAATGGAAGCTAGGCTTGCCATGGATATAGTTCTTTGAATTAATGGAAGACTAGAATTTGTCCTGTGAGAAGAGAAATATTCAAAGACACTTGATCCTGAGCTTGGAGAAAGTGGTGCTTGAATATTCGCCAATTCTCCTGGACCCTGTTCCAGATGGGCTCGGGATTCGGCAATAATCACGCCAGAACAAGGTGACTAGATTGAGCCTTTATTCAGGTGAACGCACATAAAAGAAGCAAAGTATGGATAACTACTCACGAGGTGATACCTGCCACCGGGATACTGGACCCAAACATCCTCTCGTGCTGGCAGAGCAGAGAGAGAGAGTTGCTGACCGGCTCCCGCGGAAACAGCGTAGGCCTCAGAGTGAGGAGTTTCTCCTTTCCCCCACTCTCTTGTCACTGTCCTCTCTATGCTCGGTGCATCCTGGCACATAGGGTCAGTCCGACCCAGGAGGCAGGCCCGGGGGCGGACAAACTCCGCCTCTAGTTGCGCAACTCTCCCCTCTGGGTGCGTAGACGCGCATGCCAGTCGGGGGTCCCAGCCCTCAATTCGAGGGTCCTGCCTTCCTCCTCTTCTTCCTCATTTCCGGGTGTTTGGCCTCCAAAGCTAGTTTGGAGGACATCTGCGGTTAAGTTGGCTACAAGCCTGGCCGAGCGGCCGCCTTCAACAGGTTTTCGGAGGTGGCTGCCTGTGAACCGGGCTGAGCAGCTGCCTCCGTGCTCCTTATCGCTCAGCCCAGACAGGCAAACATCTTCTTTAGCAAGGTCTGGCCTCTGCTTCTCACAGGGGATTTTTGTGACTCTACAGATCACAGAAATTTCCATCTCCAATACACCAGGTTATTAGGTCCTTAGGGCCTTCCCATTTACCTGTGACTAGGTCTTTTATTGTCACTCGGGGCCTCAGTTGAAAGATATCTAACCGTTAACCAAAATGCTGAGAAATTCAGCTTTCAAAGTCTGATGAGCACGTTCAATAATCGCCTGTCCCGTAGGGGAATGTGGAATGCCAAAGATGTGTTCAATGCCCCATTGCTTAATAAACTCCTGGGTCCGTATAGCAGCATACGCGGGCCCATTATCTGTTTTTATCGTTTTTGGGACACCTATAACTGCAAAACATTTTAACCGATGCTTGCAAACATCTCGACATTTTTCCCCAGTATGTGCAGTTGCCATTAAATATCCCGAATGTGTATCGACAGTAACGTGGACGTATTTCAGCCGTCCAAATTCTCCTATGTGAGTTACATCTGATTGCCATAGTTCACAAGCCACAAGGCCTCGAGGATTAACACCTTCTTGTGATGGCATTGCACTTACACGTGGACAATTAGGACATGCTTGAACAATCTGATGTGCCTGATTCTTAGTTAATTGGAATTGCTTCATTAAAGCTCACACATTCTGGTGAAAGAAATCATGTGACAGCCTGGCTTGTTGAAATAAGTCAGGCGCAACTTCTGCTACCATAGCACATTGATCTACTTTTCTGTTTCCTTTGGCTAACGGTCCTGGCATAGTGGTATGTGACCGTATGTGAGTGATAAAATAAGGATTAGTTTGTCGATTTAATAATGTCCGTAGGTGTTGCAGCCGGGCCATTAGCAGGGGGTTGGCAACTTCTCAGAGTGTAGCCTCCTCCAGGCGCTTTACTATGCCTGCAACATATAGAGAGTCAGTCACAATGTTAAGGTTTACCGTTACAAATTTTTGAAACACCATGATTACAGCTACTAGCTCCACCACCTGTGTCATAGAATCATAGAATCATAGAATGCTTAAGGTTGGAAGGGACCTCTAGAGGTCATCTAGTCCAACCTCCCTGCACACCGGGTGTCGAACCCAGTACCTCCATTTGCACCTATGTCTGCCATTCCTTACCTGCTGAGATTTTCCAGGCAATAACTGCCTTGTTAGTTCGGCCAGATCCATCTGTAAAGACAGTAATACCCGATATGGGAGTCTGTTCCCAAAGAGATCTTGACAGTAAGGGAATGTTTGGAAGCTCGGACCACATCCTGTGTGGAGGATAGTGAATGTTTATCTATCTGTACTGCAAAATCTGCTAAAGCTACTTGCATAGGCAAATGTTCAGATAATAGCCACTGCAGGTTCTCCTTTGTCGGAGGGAGGTAAATGGCTCTCGGGTCACTACCATTCAACGTTCGAAGGCGGGCTCTGCCTCTTTGGGTTAAATGCGCATACTGCTCTGCTATGGTGATAACTGTTTTTTGATTGCCCATGAGGCAAAAAGATCCATTCCAGTACTCGAAGTGGGTCTGCCATCGATACATCCCATGGCATCAAGGCAGCAAACGGCTGGTAACTGTTAGGTATAATAATAATGTCAATTTCTAGTTCCTCCCGGATTCTATAACTTTGTCTTTTCTCAATTGCATGTGCTACCTCTGCTAAGGCCTGCTGACTTTCCTCCATCAGTTGCCGTGGGGAGTTTAAATCCGGATCCCCTTGAAACTGCAAGAAGAGGGGTCGTAATTCCTCATTTGTGAGACCAATCACTGTCCGAATCCAATTTATGGCTCCTAATAGCCTTTGTAAATCATTGAGTGTTCTTATTGGCCCAGTTCCAATTTTTACTCGCTGAGGTTGAATTTCACCATCTCTTTTCCTCCATCCTAAATAATTCCAGAGGCTTACTTGCTGTATTTTTTCTTTTGCAATTTGCAATCCAGCTACAATTACTGCAGACTGTATTTGTTCAGAAACTTGCTTGACTGCTTTCAGTGACGATCCACTAATTAAAATGCCATCCATATAAGGATAGATTAAAATGTCTGGATTTCTCTGACCAATCACCTGCAACATTCTTGCCACTGTCATCGGACAAATTGTGGGACTATTAACCATCCCTTGTGGCAATACAGTCCAATGATACCTGCGCATGGGCTCGCAATGGTTAAGAGAAGGCACAGAAAATGCGAATCGAGGGGCATCCTGGGGATGTAATGGTATAGTAAAGAAACAATCCTTCCAGTCTATGACAATCAAAGGCCATCCTGCTGGCAACATAGCCGGTGGGGGTAATCCAATCCAGGTTGTAAGGCACCCATAGGCTCTATAACTGCGTTAATTGCCTGTAAGTCATGGAGCATTCTCCATTTACCATTTTTCTTTGGAATAACAAAAACAGGAGTGTGCCAGGGGCTATCAGTTGGTTGTAAATGTCCCACTGCTAATTGCTCTTCCACCAGCAGCTGTAGCTGCTGCAGCCGCTCTTTACGCAGGGGCCACTGGTCGACCCATACGGCGTGTCTGCACGCCAGCTGAGCTGCTGTTGTAACTTTGCATGCTCTAACATCTCTTTTACATGTGACAAACCCATACCGATTGGGGCTGGGTGTATGCCATGATATGGGGTATAGTTCCTAATTAACAATTGACTGGTAAACACAGGTGGCTTATACACAAAATCGCAGCCTCTAATCGTAACTACATTGCAAGCACACGTATTAAACACAGTCTGGTTATAAATTTCATTACTTAGCATGTATTTACACATTGTTCTAAAACACACACATTCTTTCCCTACATAAGCTAATGCAGTTCATAGAATCATAGAATCATAGAATGCTTAGGGTTGGAAGGGACCTCTAGAGATCATCTAGTCCAACCCCCCTGCATACGCAGGGACACCTAGAGCACGTGGCACAGGACTGCATCCAAGTGGGTTTTGAAGATCTCCAGAGAAGGAGACTCCACAACCTCTCTGGGCAGCCTGTTCCAGTGCTCTGTCACCCTCACTGTTAAGAAATTTTTCCTTAAGTTCCTATGGAATTTTTGATGTTTCAGTTTCCGGCCATTTCCTCTAGTCCTATCAGTGGCCACCACTGAAAAGAGACCATCCCCGTCCTCTGCACTCCCTCCCTTGAGGTATTTATATACACTGATTAGATCCCCTCTCAGCCTTCTCTTCTCCAGGCTGAACAGGCCCAGCTCCCTCAGCCTCTCCTCATAGGGCAGATGTTCCAGGCCCCTGATCATCCTTGTAGCCCTGCGCTGGACTCTCTCCAGCAGCTCCACATCTCTCTTGTACTGTGGAGCCCAGAACTGGACACAGTACTCCAGATGCGGCCTCACCAGGGCTGAGTAGAGGGGCAGGATCACCTCCCTCGACCTGCTAGAGATGCTCTTCTTAATGCAGCCCAGGATTCCATTGGCCTTTTTGGCCACGAGGGCACACTGCTGCCTCATGGTCAACTTATCATCCACCATGACACCCAGGTCTTTCTCTGCAGAGCTGCTCTCCAGAAGGTCGGTCCCCAGCCTGTACTGGTGTCTGGAGTTATTCCTCCCCAGGTGCAGGACCTTGCACTTGGCCTTGTTGAATTGCATGAGGTTTTTCACCGCCCAGTTGTCCAGTCTGTCCAGGTCCCTCTGGATGGCAGCACAGCCCTCTGGGGTATCGGCTACTCCTCCCAGTTTCGTGTCATCAGCAAACTTGCTGAGGGAGCACTCTGTGCCTTCATCCAGGTCATTGATGAATAAATTGAACAGGACTGGACCAAGGACTGACCCCTGGGGGACCCCACTAGCCACAGGCCTCCAGCTAGATTCTGCACCGCTGATCACCACTCTCTGGGCCCTGCCATCCAGCCAGTTCCTAATCCATCTCACTGTCCACTCATCTATCCCACACTTCCGGAGCTTGCCCAGGAGGATGTTGTGAGGGACGGTGTCAAAAGTCTTGGTGAAGTCGAGATAGACGACATCCACCGCTCTCCCCTCGTCTATCCAGCCGGTCATTTCATCATAGAAGGCTATCAGGTTAGTCAAGCAAGATTTCCCCTTGGTGAATCCATGCTGACTACTCTTGAGCACCTTCTTGTCCTCCATGTGCCTGGAGACAACGGCCAGTATGAGCCGTTCCATCACTTTTCCGGGGACGGAGGTGAGGCTGACTGGCCTGTAGTTGCCTGGGTCCTCCTTCTTGCCTTTTTTGAAGACTGGCGTGACATTGGCCTTCTTCCAGTCTTCCGGCACCTCCCCCGTTCTCCAGGATCTTTCAAAGATGATGGAGAGCGGCTTAGCTATGGCATCTGCCAGCTCCCGCAGCACTCTGGGGTGCATCCCATCAGGGCCCATGGATTTGTGGGTATCGAGGTTCCTTAGGTGCTCTCTGACCCAATCTTCCTCTACCCAGGGCAAGTCTTCCTCTCCACCAGCTTCTTCTCTTGTCTCTAGGGCCTGGGGCTCTAAAGGGCTGCCCTTGGTAAACACCGAAGCAAAGAAGGCATTGAGCAACTCTGCTTTTTCTGTGTTATTTGTAACCACGGTGCCCATCCCGTCCTCCAGCAGACCCACGTTTTCCCTGATCTTCCTTTTGCTGTTAAAATTTGTTTGATTACTACTCTGCAGATTGATCTCAAAATGGCACACGCCCTCCTTGGTATCAAAGCAAACATCGCTCACCTTAAGGGCATCATAACTCTAAGCATGTACCACAAGAATCTGTCTAGTTTTTGCAAACTGTAGATACGTACAGTTTATAACCCAGGATTTTCTAGCCAATAACCATATAGTAACACCACCTTACAAATTAAAAGAATGCTTGGAACATTTTTTAATGCTTTGTTACACTAACAGCAAAGTGCACAGAGTTAGGAGAACACTAGAGCGCCTTTTCATTTTAAAAGGTTTAGACATATGTACAACTTTGATATAGTTTCAGAGTGCTCACTACACCCATGGCCATTTCCCACAACTCTTTTACAGCCTCATACAGCAGCGGTTCCCACTGTGGCAGCATGCTCGGCCGGTACACAACCGGCATGGCCATTAATATCTCTAAATCCCCCCACCGCACTGCCTCTCTCTTAAACATTTCCCAACGATCTGACCCCCAATTCCCTCTTACGTCTCCATGACCCAGGTTTGATGGATGCAGATCAGGTTCCTTCTCCAGGTCCAAAGGGCTGAGGTTAAATGGATCATCACTCGGGGGGGGGTCAGACATCCCCTCATACGGTGGTGCCGACGGTGGTGGTGTTTCTTTCTGGTCAGTCTTATCATTTGGAGGGACCCCCGCCACCTTCAGGGTAAGCATAATCTGCCTCCAGGTGGTTACATGTTTTACTGCGGCTGCATCACCATCTTCCATCGCCTCCTCAAGGCGCTTTCCGAGATCTTCCCACACCTCTCGCTGGAATGTGCCTTCTTTCGGAAAGGCAGGCACCTTTTCCCGGATCCATTCTAACAGAATTACTAAGTCTTTTCCGGAGACTTCCTGGTTCTGCTTTTGAGACATTCCGCCTCCCATGGTTCCCAAGCCGCTCACCTGTAATTAGGCGATGGGCGCGCACCCGAGTTCATGCTCAGTTTATGGTTCGGCTGGGCTGCGCTGCTGGGTTCGGACTTCGTGAGCCTTCTCAATATTTGTGCCCCACACTGGGTGCCATTTTCAGCGTATGATGCGCATGGACTCCGGTATAATGAACCAGAGACATTTTATTAAGTATCAGATAAAACTTATATACTGTACTAAACCGGATACAATTCCTTATTTGCAAATAGCACATGAAGCACAGTTGCTAAATAAGCCAATAGTCTAAAGAATTATGTCAAGATTATCTAATAAGCTTCTTAATCATGTGCCAGCCATGTGGTTGCAGTTTTCTTCTTTTTCGTGCTTTGTTCCTTATCTGTTGATAAGAAATAAACAAAAAGAATAACTTCCTCTTAACTGAAAACTGCACCGAACACAAGTAGCTTCAACATATAAACACCAAAGCAAGCTAGTAGTCTAGCTGTGCCAAGACAAAGATGAGCTCATGCAGCACTCCTTACTGCTATGGATTTACTAGTGATGAATACTCTTTTCTCCTACATGTTTAGTGTGTTCTGATACAATTTTCTCCATTTCTGCTGCTAGGTAGCTTTTCTATGATAAAAGTCTTTTTTTTTTTTTTTTACTGTCATTTACTGACCTGAAGCATATAGCTTAACAAAGGAACAAAAGTAAAACACTAATCTGAAGTCATTCAGTAAGTTTTGACATAAGGAGGTTAGATAATCAAGAACTGTAGAGTTTTAGACTGAAGAAGTAAAATGAAAATCAAGAATTATTATGGGAGGATGATGAAAGTTTAAAGATATACATTTAAAAGGCATTCTGTGCATTTTACAGAATGGGGTATAAGGTTAGCCAGGTTCAAAACTTTTAAAATTATTATCCTATCTTTCATCTAGAGATCCCCAACACCATGTTGGCTGCAAAATCCCCATTGGTAGTTATCAGGAGGTTTTAATGAGGCACCGGGCACCTTCCCCCCAGACCTGCTCTCAGGAACTGCTTGGGCACCCTTGCAATGTAAGCTTCCACATGTCTTTCAGGACCTGGCAATACCGCCAGTAGGGGCAAAATCACTGGCAATGATTCTCGGTAACCCAATCCCCATGCCAGGCGCAACTGCTCCAGCAGTAGCGCTTGGGATCCCAGAGCCTGAGCTGTCAGAGAAATGCCTATGCTGGTGGTTTGGATCCCCGACACCATGTTGGTCACAACATCCCTAGCAGTAGATTCCGGGGGTGGGGGAGCTTTGATGTGGTGCCAGGTCACTCCACACATTCTTCCACACGTCTTTCAGGACATGCGAATGCTGTCAATAGGGGCCAAATCACTGGCAATGGCTCTCAGTAACTGCCAGGGAACAAGTGGTGGTGGGAGTGAGTGACACAATGCACTTCGCTCATGGGAAAGAAATAGGAATAGATTTTATTGATAGTGACAATGGTTTAACGAGATTCTATGGCAAGGTCACTTATTTACTGCATTGAGGTTCAAGATACAGACAGAATTACCAAGGACACCCTCCCGTTGAGTCACAGGGTTCAGATTGGATCCTCTTGCTTTCCAAACTCCTTCTGAGAGGAGTCTGGGTGTGGCTGGATCCAATCCTAGTCCCAGACCCGATCAACAGTTTCTAACTAAAGAATTCTGTGCACAGTTACATATACAATTCAGTAAAGTTTATAAGTTCAGAGAGCGTGCTATAGTCACTAACTATGGATCTGTTTTGGCAAGGATCTCTTAACCCTGAGGAGTGTCCTTGAGAGGCATCCCTGCTCAAGGGGAGATCCTGGCATGCAGCCCACTGCCATGCAAGGAGGGCTCTCGGGCTGTCCCATATTTATGGGATAAGATGATTGACTCATAGGCATTCTTTCATTTCAGCCAAATTTTGGCTGGTATATGCTCAATTAGCCCTTATCTCCCCATCAGAATGCAGCCATCGGGACTGTTATTGATGGTTATTGTCTGAATGGGGGAAAAGATCAGGAAGGCAACCACCAGGATCAGATAATGTCGCTGGTGATTAACACTAGAATAGGGCAGGGCTAAGGCTACTTGTGAAAAGTCAGGTTGGGCAGGAGCAGGTGCACATCCATCGCACCCCCCAACCACTACCCGAACTATTGCCATCCCACCTGCCACCACAACCATCACCAGCCCTCAGCCTAACTGCAGCTGCACCAACAACTGCCACCCATCAAAGATAGTCCCAGCCCCTCTTGTTATGAGAAACCCCAGAAGAGAATGCACCCAAGGACATGTTTTCGCTGTTGTCGCCGGAAAATACAGACAAAACAGCAGATGTTCCTGGGACATCATGGGAGAATATGGACAAAAACAGCAAAGACCGGTTGAAGACAAAGATAAGGACTGCTGTATCTGCAAAGAACTGTCTGGAACTGGGCAGTAGGACCAAAACAGGGCCTCTGAGCCAGAATGGGGCCATATATGGAAGTGAGTTGTGGATCGTCATCAAGTGGACACAGCGAGATGACCACCAGGGGGTCTCAAACAACCACCAGAGACCACCAAAGGGACAGAGGGTGCAGGCGCACAAGGGTGGGGTGTATTATAACTAGTTCTGGGAAATAGCATGAATATGTATGATCATTCCAAGAATTTAATGCATATGTAGATAATAGAGAAATAAAAGCTTTAGCAACCACACCTTAGGGTGTGCACAATAGGTGGAGCTATCCCCCGTGCACCCAGTGCTGCAATAAAGTGAATGCCTGCTTCTTAATATTGCGTTGGTGTTAAGAGTTTTTTTTTTTCTCCTGGTTTTCGGTGACAGTTTCTGGTGACCCATATGGGACACTGCTTCTGAATCTCAACGGATCCGTGGGATCGCAGGACCTCCCACCGGCACCAAGGGATTCTTGAGGAGAACCTCCGATCCCCGGACCAAAGAGCTCTGAGCAAGACCCCTGGGAAGGTAAAGGCATTCCTTTCTTTATAAAGGATCCTTATAAAGGATCTTTCTTTATAAAGGGATCCTTAAAAAGGTTGCCTGCCCATAAGACAAGGCGAAAGCTTTGCAGGGTTGGGCAAAGGTACATACCTAAGGGAAGGGACAGGTTTGGTCGAAGGGGTCGGCTGAAAAGCTCGCCCGTCAGATGAAGCGAAAGCCTCGCAGGGAGGGCTTCAGGGTAGCTGCAGCATAAAGGGTAAAGGTTGAAATCAGGATCCTATGTGTTAAAGCTCCATCAAAGGGTTAAAATCAGGCCTATATTGCTGGATAAGTGTGGTGTTGAAACTTGGAACGGTATCAGGTTTCCTCGTCTGGATCTCGTATTCGGTGATTGGTTAATTGTGATGTTTTAAAACTCAGAGCGGCATCGGTATTCTCGTGTCGGTTGCTCATGTCTGAACTTTGCATTTGGTGACTGTTATACGAGAAAGCGGGGGGCAGACCCATAACGCATCAACCTAATGGGTAATATTTGTTCCCGGAAGGAAGGGATCTTGAAAACCATCTCCTCTGGGATATATTTTAAAACATTGGGAAATAGTAGGGGGAGATCCCCTTACTTGGAAAACAACTTGTGGAGTATTGTAATCATTGGTGGATCATTGGAAGATCGAGAAAAGAGGCCAAAGAATGGAAATTTAAGATGTAACACAATTTTGTAACATGCTGTTTTGCAGGAGGGAGGAAAAGTGGATAAGTGGGATGAAATGTAGATTTGTTGTTTTTTTCTCTGAGAGATAATCATGAAACGAGAAAGAAATGTAAATTGCTGATATCTGATTTGAAGCTGATTTGAATGTGTTAATGATGATGGAGGACAAAAAGAAGGGGTGTCAACTTTGTTGGCTTGCAGTAGTAGAGAAAAATGTTTGAATGACTTTGTAAGTGGACGATGGTCTGAGGATGTGCAATTGTTGGTCTCTTGGGAAAGGAGGGATTGATGATAAAGGAAGTAAAGGATGGAATCCAGTTGTAGGCAAAGGTGGGTTTGATGATGAAGGAAGTGAAGGATGGAGTTTGCAGGCAGGACCCGAGCACAGCAGAACACTGTGATAGGCAGTGGGAGCAGAGGGGAATGCCTGTATCAGATTTAAGGAATGGAAAGAGTAAATACTTCAGAAAGTGGATGGTATGCTAGGAATGTCAATATCTCAGTTAACAGGGACTGCATATAAGGTATACAATAACAGAGAAGAAGTAGAGAACAAGCATAACGCTGCAGTCTCAGCAGCTGCATTCGCTCAAGTACAAATGCTCAAGTACAATGTACTTTGTACAAGTACAAAGTTTTCCAAGAGGAAGATGTGTGGGGCGGGGGGGGGGGGGGGGGGGGGGCGCCGTTAACAGAAGCAATCCAGGAATGGAAGAGGACAGGGAAAAGCACCTCCTTTTAAAGGGCCCCACCTGGCAGCAGATCAGTGTGCAATCTGCAAGAAAAAGGGACACTGGATAAACGAATGTCCACAAGCAGGAAAGTCGGACCCTGCTCTGAAGGCAGTCAAATTGATGACATTGGATGAAGATTACTGACGGGGGACCGGGGGATTCAACCCCAGCTGAACCTCTGGTTACATTAAGACTGGGGAATGAAGAAATAGAATTTTTGGTTGATACAGGAGCTACCTATTCTGTACTTCATACTTGTAAAGGAAATTTTAGCTCTGATACTGTAAGCATTGTTGGTGCCGCAGGGAACAAGGAAATACGGCCTTTTTTCAAACCTCTGAAATTCAAGTTAGGGAAACAATGGATGACTCACCAATTTCTATATATGCCCAACTGTCCTAAGCCTTTGATTGGTAGGGACTTATTAAGCAAATTAGAGGTGAAAATAATCTTTAAAGATGGGGATGTGCAGTTATTGATACCTGAATCAAAAGCCATGGAGGCGAGTGCTTTTGTGTTACAGGACAAGCAGGAGGAAAAGATCCCAATCAAAGTAGAGGATGCAGTGACTCCCCTGGTATGGGCGGAATTCCCAGTCAAGGTTACACTAAAACCAGGGACTAAACCGGCAAGACCAAGACAATATCTCCTCAAATTGGAAGCAAGGAAGGGCCTAGAAAGTACAGTAAGTAAGTTTCTGAAGTATGGGTTGTTAATAGAATGCGAATCAGAATATAATACACCGATATTACCAGTGAGAAAACCTAATGGGCAGTATAGATTAGTTCAAGATTTAAGGGCAATAAATCAAATTGTACAAGATGTTGCCTGACATTGGCAATCGACTCCGTCTGCCGAGGCGGCCAGGCACGTCCAACCCGTGCCTGGGCCAAAGAGCACAGACACCAATATGAGGATGCTGCAAATGGCGTTTAATATACGCAGGCTGGATCTTATAAAGGTAGCAAAGGCGGAAGCATGCCTATATAGCCAATAAGCGTTGCTCTTTACCTAATATGGCATATGCCTTAGTTCCCTATTCTTCCCGTACATCGCGAGATCTTCCGAGCGCCGTACCCTACATCTCCCCCTCCCCATGTTAATCTAAGTATCCTAAATATCACTACTTTGAACAAGCTGCTGATAGCGTACATTGTGACTGCCTTGTTTCTGTGAGCGTCGTAGCTGATGCAATACATAGTGGGTTATACATGACAAAATAG
Source organism: Tinamus guttatus (assembly GCF_059628265.1). Lineage (NCBI taxonomy): Eukaryota > Metazoa > Chordata > Aves > Tinamiformes > Tinamidae > Tinamus > Tinamus guttatus. The sequence goes on from NW_028289032.1 coordinate 681,644, forward strand.
ACATGCCGCAAAAGACACCAATCAATACCATAATGATAATCAACCCAAGCTTCCACAATCAATCCAATTGAGCCAGGATAGTAATCATGTCCAGATACTGTTGCCTATGCTCTCAAGCCATCTCCAGTTTCCTGGGTTACGTCTTATCACCTGTAGCAGATCTGATCCTACGTTTTGAATGGCCTCCGACCTCTTGCCGATCTTCTCGTAGTCTTTTGTGGTCAGGCAACAAAATGTTAGGTTTTTGAATGTTCTGGACCGGCCTCCCCCCACCTGGAGAATCTCGAAGATTACGTTGATGGCCTCGTGATGTGCTTTGAGTATCTTGTTGACATCCCTAAAACCTGCCGCTATCTGTTGAGACAACGTGTTTACTGCTTTATTCGTCCGCAACAAGTGACAGGTCGAGCTTTGAATTTTGTATAGCCCTGTTGATCCTAAGATCGGGCCGAGGCAAGTAATATTAGCATTCACCAGGACGAGGAATGGTGCCTCGCTCATATTACCCGGTAAAAAGACACCAGGTGACATGGGGGCAAAAATTTTACAAGGGTTGGGGGTATTTTGTCTGGTGGTAGGTATGCAGCAGCCAGCAAGCATAGCGCGCTAGAGCAGGAAACGTTTCAGGTGGGGAGAATTATAGTACCGTTCGTCCATCTTGTACCTGAGTGTCTAAACAAGTCTTCGGGTATAATCCACTCCCTGTTTCCTTCATCATCCCCGCAACTAAATCTTCCCACACCTCTGCCTATATTTATTGTATTATAACTTTCATAGGTGGCAGAGGGGTCTGATGTAATCTTTCTCTCCCATTTCTGAGCCTTCTGAGTGACTATCTCTAGGTACCCTGTGAAATTCACATGATGGGAGCGGTATGTCACATTAACATATGACCCATATGGTGACCATGATTCCCCATACACTGTCCCACTAGGCAGTATTGTGAGATTTGCTGCTCTTTGTGCCATTAATTTGCATAAAGCGTTATCTGTTAGCGGAGCCGCAAAACTTACAAAAGCAAAGCATGTTAGTGGATTGTGTGGAAGGAGCGTTTGTAGAAGAATTGTTTGAAAGCAGGAACTGAGAGGAAAACTAGGGCCTCACACAGCTCTGGCATTACAGAGGCCTGCTTGGGGTGCTGCACAGTTGCCACTTCCAGGATGGTTGGTATGCACGGACTCTGCTCCTCCACGGTTCCCTGGGCAACGCAATCTGCCCTCCTCGCAGCTGCGACAGGGAGTAACGGAGGATGGAGCGGGGTGAAAGCTCCACGGCCGAACTCTGTTGCACTCCCTGTGCTGGGCTGCTGATAAGCTGCACAGTGGCTGTCTAATGAGAGATATACGATAACAAGTCCGGTGCTGAGCCAGCAAAAGTGGCAAATGATGAACTTTGCTTAAACTTTGCTCATTATAATGTGAAAACCGTACCTCCATCTCAGAAGTTACCCGCCTCCGAGGTACGACCACCCCTCACTGAGCATGCGCTTTAAATTTTCGGTTGACTGTACCTTTAAATGAAAGCGAGAAACTTTTCCACCAATCAACAACAAGGTTAAGTATGACTTTAGTCACTCAAGCTCCACCTGAATGTAAAGAAAAGTATAAAAGGTGAACTAAGGATGAAAAGTCTGGAGGGAAGAATTCATTGTAACTCCTGGGTCAGTTGAGAGGCTGAGCCCCCTTCCCTCCCCTTGCGCCGGGACGCTGCCTGAGGAGACTCAAGACTAGGCGTCTTCTCCCATTTTCTGGGGTGAGTGATGATTGCACATTTGTACATCAGAGCTAGCTAAAAACCCCATGCTCTAGTAGAGAATTTCCTGTACTAACATCCGAAACCTGCTTTGTAAATGCTGCACTTGAATAAATCACACTGTTTGTGAACTCGACTATTTGTTTGGCGGGGGGCAATCGGACTTTTTTTTTTTTTTTTTTTTTTGATACCTCCTTCCCCCCCCACCACCATTACCACTACGGCTTTCAAACTGCAACATTTTCAATACAGGTTGAGATCAGGACTTTCCCCTTTTTTCACCCCGGTGGGGAGGCAATAATGGGATGCGCCTCTCGCCCTCGCCCATTGTCGGGCCTAGGATTCTGTGTTTCCTGGTCGACTCCATACAACCTGTATCAGCAGGATAACGCAAAGAGACCCTTTCCTCGTCTTGCCATGTCGATCGTTTGTTTTGCTATTCTCCAATATTTCCTTTTCAACCGGACAAGGTGCTTTCTTAGTAGGTCGGGGTCCAGTCGAATCCTCCATCACTGAGGTGTATGGGTTGTGGGGGTCGTCCCACCAGCCGTTCCTGTAGGGGTAAGCTCATAGTTGCCATGAGTTTTGAGGTTCGGTCTTATCCACCTTGCGGGTACCCATTTCACTACCTCCTGCTGTCTTACGGCCGCGTAGCCCCTTCCCTGGGTTACCAAGTTCCACCCAGACTCCCATATCCCTTTCTCTGGGAACCTGACCAGAACTGGGGGCCCATCCTCTATAGCTGCGACCGCCCAATGCTTATCCACTGGTGCCTTGTTCTCATTTCCACGAATGAAATGATTCAGCGAATATAGCGCTCGCATCAAAATTTCTGGTTGCTTCATACTGGGAATTCTTTGGGTATGACCTTCCCCCTCCCCAAGGATCTTGATTTTTTGTTTGAGGGTTTGATTTGCTCTCTCTACAATTGCCTGTCCTTGGCTATTGTGGGGAATTCCGTGCTGCAGTTGAATTCCCCATTTGTCAGCCCAGTCTTGCGTAGATTGGGCTGTGAAGCAGGAGCCGTTATCTGTTTTGATTATTCGCGGAACGCCTAACCATGCTATAGCCGTTATCCAATGCTGGTGAGCTGCACGCGCAGTAACCCTCTGGTGTTGTGTGGCTATGATCAGTCCACTGCATGTATCCACTGTAACTGCTAACCAGGGTCGTGGTTTGAATAAAGGGCATAATGTGAAGTCTGACTGCCAGATTTGATTTGCCTTTAGGCCACGGGGATTCACCCCAGCACCCCATAGAGTCGATCGTTGGCAATACGGGCAAGTGGCTACCACATCCCTGGCTGCTGCAAGGGGAATGTTGCAATGCTTTGCGAGGGCTCTCGCTCCTATGTGGAGGTGCTCGTGTATAGCACGAGCTTGTGTTATTGTCCATACACCCTTGGCTGCTGCATCAGCTTTATTGTTGCCTTCCTGATAATATCCCTGTATACTGGCATGACTTCTCACATGGACTATGGAGGCTGTGGTGCTGCGCTGTTGCAGCGCCTCCTCCAGCATGATGGCTATTGGCGTGCCCGCCCATACATTCTCCTGTGTGCACTGATATGATGTATTGAGTAGGCTATATGGATTCAGGTCTGTCCAGTTGCTTTGAGGAATACCTAACACCAGTGCATCAATTGATCCGCTGTCCCACAAAGCCAACAACTCTTAATTTGGGTATAATTAACAATACGCCTAAGTAGCATAACATATCCATTAGTGTTAAAAGTAGCATCAGCTTCTATAATAGCGTTAAAAGTAATATTACCTCCTAAAAGCCACAATATACAGCTAATAATAACAGTAACACTTCTTCCTCCCATGTTGTTCTTCTGCAGGCTCGCACTTTCCACAGCTAGGGTACCAGCTGCCTGCCTGCTACGTTTGATGTATGCGAGTTTGCTTCCAGCCAAGGTCTCGCCCATTTTTGCTGGCACCCATCTGGTTCCAGTATCTGTAACGACACAAGCATACCCTTTTCCCCAGGTTATTAAGCCCAAGGGTCCCATCCAGTTTCCCGTGTTCCAGTCTCTCAGCATCACCTTACACGGACCCGACTTTACTTCTGTCAGGCCTCCCTTTAGCCCAGCCCTGTGTTTGACCATCAGAGGGACTAGGCTATCCTGGGGCAATCTCAAAATTTTAAAACATATTCTGCTCTTGCCAATTTTTCGTTTTTCGTAGCTGGCGTTTCAGCGTTTGGTTCATATGTTCCACTATGTCATGGTCCTCAGGATGTAATAGTATGGTGAAAAAACAATCTTTTAAATCGATTATTAAGATGTCCAAATCATTTTGAAAGGTTCTCGATTTCCATTTCTATTTATGTTTGCATAGCTTCAATTTGGTTTCCTCCCCAGAAATTGCTTGGGATTTCTGTATATTAAGGAGGCGCCTGCTCCAGTAGCATTGAGGCTTTTACAATTTGTAAGGACTGTTGCAGGTCCTTCCGTGCCAGTTGCACTGGAGCTTGGCCGTCGCTTCATTCTTGTTTCCCATGCTGAAGTACTTCCCTAGTCTCTTTCCAAGGATACAAGTCAGAGTACGGCTCCCAGTCCTCCATCGGTGGGGTGGGTGGGCGGGGGAGGTGGGGGGGGACGCCGTAGTCTGAGTTATTCCTGACTTTCCCACTTTCAAATTCTGGACTTTCTTGTTGTGCTTATTTAGCCCTCTCTGCTGATATATATATTACACAATAAAGATCTAAAAACCACAGATACAAACAGCGCAAACACAATTTCCATCCAGTGGCACGACCTCACGTAGCTGTGCGCTCCACTAGTGAGTTCCACTGTTTCAATTGCCTAATCCCATCCTCGCTGCCAATTAGGTTGCGAATGGGTTTGGGATTCGGCAATAATCACACAGAACAAAGTGGCTACGGCTATTCAGGTGAAAGCACGTTAAAGAAGCAAAGTATGCCTAATTACTCGTGAGGTAATACTTGTCGGCAAGACACTGAGACTGAACATTCTCTTGAGTTGGCAGATGAGAGGGTTGCTGACAGGCTCCCAACTCAGCGGGCGTCCCCGCAGAGACAACGTGGGTCTCAGTGTTAGGAGTCTCACCCCTCCTTTCTCTCTGCACTGTCTGTTTATGCCCGGTGCATCCTGCCACGTAGGGCCAGTACGTGCCAGCAGGCAGACCAGGGGGCGGACAAACTCTGCCTTCAGTCACATAACCTTCCCTCCTGGCTGCGCAGGTGCACATGTCAGTAAATTGTCCCAGTCGTCAGTCTGAGGGTCTTGCCTTTCTCATCTCCCTCCCTCTCGGGTGTTTGACCTTCAAACTAATTTAGAGGATGTTTGCAGTTAAGTTGGCTACAAGCCCGGTCGAGCAGCCGCCTTCAGCTGCTTTTGGAGGAGGTCGGCTCTGAGCCTGGCTGGGCAGCCGCCTCCGCACTCCTTATCGCTCAGCCTGGGCAGGCAAACATCTTCTTTCTCAGGGTCTTGGATCCTATTTTGCACAATAGTTTTATGACTCTACAGATCATACAAATTTCCGCCTTTCAACCATACCTCGTGTCGGCATCAATATACAAAGGACACAACACATAATAGAGATGAACATAGCAAATAGAAATAATAGCCCTAATAACGGTTTCCGTCCTCACTTAAAGCATTACAGTTCTTCAACCCCCACTTTTAAAGACAGATCAAATTCCTCTGCACCTCCCTCCTGGCTTTCATCAAGCCTTCAGCAACATAAGTTTCCTTGATCTCATTCGTCTTCTCTTCCCCAGCCCCCCTTTCTCCTTTTTTCAAGGCGATCTAACAAGCGGAAGCAGGGGCACAGACAGTGTAGGCGCCGCAGGTGCAGGCACAGAGGCAGGCACGGGCGGGGGGGTTAGCGATGGATCTCCAAACACCAGCGGTTTTCAGTGGCGTGGCGGTCCCGGTCCTGAAGTGCTTGCAAAGGCTGCCGTGGCTCCGATGGCCACTTTGCTTTTGACTTTCACATTGGGTTTGAATACTAGGTGGGGCTCGGCTTGGAACCCATTCTCTCTGCACCAGATCGAAAGCTTGCAGAGGGTCTGTTCATCAGCCTCTGTCTGCACTCCCACTGCTTCGCTCTTCCCGAGCGCCTCCCGTGCTGCCCTCCAAGTCTCCCTCTCCTCCCTTGCTCTCTGGAGGACCTGCCGTATCACTCCCCATGTCCTTAGATCTTTCGCACTCCCTTTAGACATACCATATTCCGTTAACGCGGTGGTACATCTCTGCCAGTGCTGGGGGAATAAAACTTCCCCGGCACTGTTAACCGCCCCTTCTTCAAGGAGCCGCTCAGCAGCTCTTAACTGCGTTCGATTTCATAGAAATCCCCATTCACGAGCACACGATAATACGACCTTGATTATCACTTCCATGATCCGCGGATCCCTCGACCGCCTGCGGTCCGCCGCCTCGGAGTATCACGTCGGGGTCACCACTTGTTGCCTGACATTGGCAATCGACTCCGTCTGCCGAGGCGGCCAGGCACGTCCAACCCGTGCCTGGGCCAAAGAGCACAGACACCAATATGAGGATGCTGCAAATGGCGTTTAATATACGCAGGCTGGATCTTATAAAGGTAGCAAAGGCGGAAGCATGCCTATATAGCCAATAAGCGTTGCTCTTTACCTAATATGGCATATGCCTTAGTTCCCTATTCTTCCCGTACATCGCGAGATCTTCCGAGCGCCGTACCCTACAACAAGATATCCACCCAGTAGTGGCTAACCCATATACCTTACTAGCAAATTTAAAGGAGAACCATGGATGGTTCACTGTGCTCGATCTAAAGGATGCCTTCTTCTGCATACCCCTTGACAGAAACAGTCAGGCAATATTTGCTTTTGAGTGGGAGAGCCCCACTACCGGACGTAAAATGCAACTCACTTGGACAGTGCTGCCTCAAGGGTTTAAGGACAGCCCCCAAGAAATTGGGGGCATGGAGGAAGGCCGTGGGATACTTCTCCAAAGAGCTGGACAATGTGAGTAAGGGACGGCCAGGATGTTTGCAGGCAGTAGCTGCAACCATCCTTTTGATTCAGGAAGCTAGAAAGCTGGCGATTGGACAGAAGATCACAGTCTATGTGCCGCATATGGTAATATCTGTTCTGGAACAAAAAGGAGGACATTGGTTGTCTCCCAGCCGTATGCTGAAATATCAGGTTGTCCTATTAGAACAGGATGATGTGGAGCTTAAAACTACCACAGCAATTAACCCAGCAATGTTTTTGAATTCCAAATTAGGGGACTCTGAACCTCTATATCATGATTGCCTGCAGACTATTGAACATGTGTATTCAAGCAGACAGGATCTAAGGGATGAGCCATTAACTAATCCTGATGTGGAGTTGTTCACAGATGGCAGCAGTCTTGTACGAGGTGGAAAACGGATTGCTGGATACACAGTATTTACCACTACCCAAGTGTTAAAGGCAGAGTCCCTCCCTGCCAATACATCAGCACAAAAGGCAGAGTTGGTGGCATTGAGCCAGGCTCTCAGAATAGCCAAAGACCAAAAGGTAAATATATGGACTGATTCTAAATATGCGTTCGGAGTGGTCCACGCTCACGGAGCCATCTGGAAAGAGAGAGGGCTGTTATCTTCTCAAGGATCACCCATCAAGCATAAGGAAGAAATCCTTCAGCTTCTACAGGACATAAAACGACCAAGAGAGGTGGCCATAATGCATTGTAAAGCACATCAATTTGGCCAGACAGCAGTACACGTGGGAAACAGGTTGGCTAATAAAGCCGCAAAGGAGGCTGCTGAACAAGACATCCTGGCTCTAGTACCGGTAAAAAGGATTGAGCTCCCAGAGGTAAGGCCTAAATATAGTGAGGCAGATAAGAAATTAGCAGCTACACTAAATGCAACATTGAATAATGAAGGATGGTTAGTGACCCCAACGAAACAAATTATTGTCCCTCAGCCAATAATGACTGAGATTGTGGAAAGGAAACACAAAGAAACTCATTGGGGAAGTGAGGCTATGGTTTCTAGTTTAGTAAATTCAGTTGTCAGTGTGGAAATGACAGGAATTGTAAAGTCTGTTACTGCAAAGTGCCCCCTATGCCTCAGAAATAACCCAATGAATAGAAAGAGGCCTCCTCCAGGAATTATTAAACAGGGTAATTCCCCTGGGGACTACTGGCAGATCGATTTCTCAGAGCTGCCAAGACAAAGTGGTTACAGGTATCTCTTGGTGATAATTGACACCTTTTCAGGATGGCCAGAAGCCTTTCCTTGTCGCACCAACAAGGCATGAGAGGTAATCAAGGTGTTATTGAAAGAAATCATACCCAGGTTTGATGTTCCAATAGGGATATCCTCTCACCGAGGTCCTCATTTTGTGGCTGATATAGTACAACAACTTGGGAAGGTTCTCGGGATTAAATGGGATCTACATACTCCTTGGAGACCTCAGTCAAGGGGGAAGGTGGAGAGGATGAATCAAACTCTTAAACTACAAATTAGTAAAATATGTCAGGAAACTTCACTGAAGTGGCCACAGGCTTTACCATTAGCCCTCTTGAGAATCAGGATCTAACCTAATGCAAGAAATAAAATTAGTCCATATGAATTACTATATGGAAAGCCTTATCGGGCACGAGAACTCCCTGGAGAAATGCATGTAAAGGGTATGACAGACTTGCAGTTGTACTTAATCTCTTTAGGAAAGACTTTGGCAACTCTTCGTCGGCGCATTGTCCTGACGGGACCCCTTGCTCTCGATACTCCGGTGCATCCTTATCAACCAGGAGATTTCGTCTACGTGAAAGCCTGGAGCTCAGAATCACTGAAGGAGAAGTGGAAAGGACCTTTCCAAGTACTCTTGACAGCCCACACTGCAGTAAAGGTAGAGGGTATTGAGCCGTGGGTTCATTACACAAGGAAAAAACGGCCCCAGGATACCAATGCGAACGTACTGTGGACCCCTTGCGTATGATATTGCGAAGGGTTAAAAACTGAAAAAACTAGGGAAGCTATGAGATCTCCAGAAAAGGGAACTGCCATATTGTTATGTTTAATAATATTGACTATATTATGGGGGTTGGGGGGAGGACAGAATTGGATTGAAGGGATTGTTAAATTTAAATCCACAACAACAATGTGGGAAAAAGTGAGCAGTGGGAATCATGCTACTATAATCATAATAAGTAAAGAATTTAAGGGAGCACAAAGTGGGTTTGAGATATGGTAGTCAGAGGAATACTGCTGCCGTAATGGATGGAGAAATCTTACCTTTAATTTAGATGGAGGAATAGACAATAAGTACCATTATCATTTAGAAATTCACGTTAGAGGGATAAAAGGATTATGGTGTATGGCCCAGCATCAAGGTGAGGTATCCAAGAATTGAAGCTACTTGCACTAAATACATATATTGGATTCAGAATAATACAGGAGATCCCCTGCATTATGCTCATTACACATATCGCTCTGGCCATCTTCAAAGGGCTTCCTCTCCCATACCTAGACACAAGAGAGGAGTAGAAACAGCAGAAATGATAAATTGGGAGAATAATATGGTAATGAGCATAGTGAAAGGATTTGGAAGAATGAACAGGCTTTCAAGTGTTACAGCCTGCCTCCCTATACCTCATTCAGCAGCAGATCCGCTGCCTTGGAGCATAATACCAATAAGTATGATAGATCTCCTAGAATTGAATAACATAACAGGATGGAATTACACTAAAGAGGTTACATGTAATATCACTCAATCTCAGTGTGAAAATGAGAGCCTGCCTTTTACTATTAGGCAGGCTTTTAAAGTGCAACATATTTGTAAGAATGAAATTCAAAGATGGGATAATTTCAGCATTCCAGCACCTGGGTACAGTGTGTGGGTCCTTGGAGCTAGGCTATGGACCACGCAACTGTCATATACTAATGTAAGTATCCCAGTAACTTTGGGATTGCTTACATTATGCCCAACTTGGAAAAGAACACCTATTAAGCCCCAATATTGGGGAAAAATTAAAAGAGCCTTTGAGAATGAAAAAGATGATTGGCAGGGACCCAGTACTTCTGTTAAAATTGGCTGGAGTGTACAAAGTCTTTTAATGCCTGGGGTTATGGCTTTGGAAAACAGACTTCTGCTTGAAAATATTACATGGCAGGTAGAAACATTAGCAAAAGCAACGGAGAAAGGGTTTTCACAGCTTGACAAGCAGATCCAGGTGAATACAAGGATGACACTTCAGAACTGCCTCACCCTAGACCTTTTAGTAGCTAAAGAACATGGAGTCTGTGGGTATCTGAAGTTAAATTCAGATCACTGTTGCATTCATATTCCTAATGTCACTGAGGACCTTAATAAGCTGATCAGATTCAAAAGGTGGCCCGACAGGCCCAAGACCTTAGAAAGGATATGGAAACAACATGGTTAAATAAACTTTTAGGGGAAATAGGAGAGATTTTTCTCAATGGATAGTTGGCCTTTTTTCTATAGACTATTTTGATTTTAATAATTCTTATAATTATTGCTTGTGTAATAGTTCAGTGTTGTCCATCAATTATGGTGTGCTGTTCTTGCTGGTGTTGCAGGAGGAACAGAAGGTATTACTGGAACTGTGCAGTCTAAGTGAGACTCCCAAAGAGACCTTACTTTGGAAGTCTCAAAGCGGGGAACTGTTATGAGAAACCCCAGAAGAGAATGCACCCAAGGACACGTTTTTGCTGTTGTCGCTGGAAAATACAGACAAAACAGCAGATGTTCCTAGGACATCATGGGAGAATATGGACAAAAACAGCAAAGACTGGTTGAAGACAAAGATAAGGACCACCGTATCTTCAAAGAATTCTCTGGAACTGGGCAGGTAGGACCAAAGCAGGGCCTCTGAGCCAGAATGGGGCCATATATGGAAGTGAGTTGTGGATCGTCATCAAGTGGACACAGCGAGATGACCACCAGGAGGTCTCAAAAGACCACCAGAGACCACCAAAGGGACAGAGGGCGCATGCGCGTGAGGGTGGGGTAGATTGTAATTAGTTCTGGGAAATAGAATGAATATGCATGATTAGTCCTAGAGTTTAATGCATATGTAGATAATAGAGAAATAAAAGCTTTAGCAAGCACACCTTAGGGTGTGCACAATAGGTGGAGCTATCCCCCGTGCACCCAGTGCTGCAATAAAGCGAATGCCTGCTTCTTAATACTGCGTTGGTGTTAAGAGTTTTTTTTTTTTTTTTCTCCCAGTTTTCGGTAACAGCCTGAGTTATCCTCCATCTCCTGACAGGCTTTAATCATATCGGTGATGGTTGGAGCCCCCCCGATTCTTTGCCGCATACCTCGGATCACCTCCTGACAGGCCCTGTTTGCATTCTTTTTAGCCAATTGTTCAAATATCAATTGCTGGGGACCTTCCCCAGTCACCTGTTTGTCCATCGACACTTTGAGCCGGTCCAAGAATTTGACGTATGGTTCCCCCTTCTCCTGAGTCACCTTAGAGAAGGGCTCGAGGACTTTCGCGTCCCTTTCATCTTGGACATTCGCCAAAGTCTCGAGGAACACTTTGCATGATTGGATCAGCACAGCGGGTGGGCAGTGCGCTTGTATTTGAGCTGTATTATACTGCCCCTCCCCCAGTAACATCTTCGCACTCAGCCCCTGCATTGTTTGATCATGTATGTTATCGAGTGCCTTCATATTTGCTGCCTCGCATGCCTATTGAAGAGCGACCGTCTGCTGTACCGGGGTAAGGATCAGCCGTATCAGCATTTTAAAGTCATGAGGGACTAGCCGGTTATTCTCTGACATTCCCCGAATTAGCGCTTGAGTATACGGCGCCTTTAGCCCATACTCGGACACTGCCTTCCGTATTTCCTTAATTATATCATACTCTAGTGGTCTGTTCTGCGGACCTGTATTCATGTCAAATAATACAGAAGCAACCTTGCCCACATGTAGATCCCCAGCATGAAGTGCCTCCCACCGCACCCTGGCCCAGGGGTTCTCCATCCCTTTTCCTGAGGAACAGGATGCCGCTGAGCCTTGATCTACAGGGTCGGCTACTACCTCTCCCTTCAGATAATCAGGAGGGGGGGAGCAGAAACCTGGCTCCCTCCGGCACTCCACCCAGGGATAGCAATCCTTGGGTCGCAGAGGCACAGGTTTCCCCTCCCTGGGCGGTGGCGGGGGTGCCGTCACCTCCATCCCGGTGGCTGAGGTCCCTACATACTTCCTTAGAGCCTCATAGACAATTCACCATGGTCTCAATAAGGAAGACGCGGTCAGGTTCCCGCGAGTCGCCCAGTCCCACAGCACTACTCCAAAACTATCCCAGGCCCTGAGGTCAGACACCGTTGCCTCGCTTAATGCATTACAATTTTCCAAACCCCATTCTAAAAGCTGGATCAGGTTCCCTGGTTGAATGTCCTTCCCTTTTCCAGACTTATTTAAAATGTGCTGCAGAACCTGCAGCGCCCTTTCGTGCTCCTTAGTCATGGATCCTCCCATGGTCCTCGACACCTAGGCTCCCACTTCCCAGTGGCTAGAGCTTCTGAGGCTCCCACTCCCAAGTGGTTCAGAGCTTCCTTACCGTTTAACGGTTGTGGCCATGTAGACGTTCACCCCCGCCCGTCCTGTCGAGCTTACCCCACCGTGGGATCTTCCCTGTCGCCTATCTGTGTCCCTGTTCAGGCACCATTTGTGGGGTATTGAGGAGCAGGGGTCTCTGGAGATGGTGAACAAAGACCTTTATTTAGGGTTAAACACCACTTATAGAGCTTCCGACCCAGAGCAGCCCCCGCCCTGCCCAGGCAGCACACAAAGCCCAGCAATACAACCAATCAGCCAGATGATCCCACGCCAACCACACTTGAGGCCGTCCAATGAGCTTCCTGGTCATGAGCTGAGCCACGAGGCTGCAGCTCCCACCTCTTCTGCTCAGCCCCCCATCTGCCGAGGAGACACTCCCCGTCACCTGCCAAGGCTGACCCCAACATAACTCCTTGCAAGTTTGACAGACCGTTATACACTCAGGGTGAAGAAACACTGAAACATTTTACTGGGACAAGCAGTGTACTCCACTTAGTTGCGCTAATTACTATTTACTAATTGATAAGTCCATCCCTGTAGCAATAGTGGATGTTGTTATCACAAAGATCTTGCACTGGTGAATAAAATCAACTAACTAAAACCCAGTGGTCGTTGCCCCTCTGGATTATTTTACTGTCTCCTTTAACAAGCTAGCACGACAGTGGTATATGGTAAAAAAGGGAATGTGCTACATCTTGAACTTCATTGGATGCCCTAGCGGCTTACACTCCTATTGCTTGGTATCTTTAAGACTAATTGTGTGGTAAAGTACTTGACCCTACTCCCACCAATACGTGGCTAACGTCTTTCTCTAGTAGTTTGAAATTTTGTGCCTTTGCTGGTTGATAGTGACCTTCTGACAGTGCTTTGATCTCATGACTGGATTTAGTGTTCTACCACAATGTTTTCAGCAACTTTGAGGAAGCATTTTAGGTTTTTCTGATTGGATTATTGCTTTTAGTGAGAATCCAATGAGACTTGGATTGTTTTACCTTATAATTTGGCAGGGAAAAAAGCATATTAGAAAAAAATGGTTCAAGATAATCTGTTTCTCTGCAGTTTTGAGGATTGCTCCCTATCTCTCATATGATACAAAAGATAAAAGAATATACAAAAATCAAAAGATCTATTGAAAATAGCTCCTTAAGGATGAAGCAGAAAAGAGACTGGGATATAAGACCTGATAAGGAAATCTGAAGAAGTTAGACCTATTTTAGGTAATCATAGAGGATGGTAGACTTTTCAGGTAAGATAAATGCAGGTACTGATTTGCTGATTCCCTTTTGCTTGATGTACTCTGGAGAGGAAAAAGTGAAGAGCACAGCAACAAGTCTCTCAGAATCAAAAAGTACAATCAGCACCTTTAGCACAGTGAAGCACTGGTATTTAAGCTTAGTCCTTTAAGATCTTTTATTCCTTTTGATCCTGAAAAGATCTTTTCACTAGAACAAAAAAAAGATAAAACCTTGACTTTGATCAAGTGAGTAAAGTTCTTTAGGCTTCAGGAGGGACAGGCTTTAACTGATGGAAAGGTAGGCCCAACTTATAATATATTTCAATAGCATCAGTTAAATCCCAGCTAAAATGCAAACACAAGATGTACTTCAACCGAGTTTCTCATAAATTTATTTCCTCTATGGCTTAATCCTTTGTCTTTTTTTGTTGGTGTTGAGGGTTTTTTGGGTTTTTTTTTGGGGGGGTGGGGATGGCGATTTGAGGGAGTTTCTAGGTGGGTTTCATTTGGATAAGTTTGTTTTTACTTTTTATTAAACATCTTTAAAAGGTAAGGGTTACTCTGAATCCCCTGTCTATATGCTAACCAAACAGCAAGAACACAAGCGCACTAATGAACCCGATTCTTACAAATCACAGAATCACAGCATGGTTGAGGTTGGAAGGGACCTCTAGAGATCATCTAGTCCAACTCCCTGCTGCAGCAGGGACACCCAGAGCACATGGCACAGGGTGGCATCCAGGTGGGTTTGGAAGATCTCCAGAGAAGGAGCCTCCACAGCCTCTCTGGGCAGCCTGTTCCAGAGCTCTGGCACCCTCACAGTAAAGATGTTCTTCCTCATATGGAGATCAAACTTCCTATGTTTCAACTTGCACCTGTTACCCATTGTCCTGTCACCAGCCACCACGGAGAAGAGCCTGGCCCCATCCTCCCTACAATCACCCCTCAGGTACTTGAACATGTTGATCACATCCCCTCTCAGTCTTCTCTTCTCCAGGCTAAACAGGCCTCATACGATAGATGCTCCCTTCCCTTAATCATCTTCATGGCCCTACGCTGAGCCCTCTCTAGAAGCTCCATGTCCCTCTTGTGCTGGGGAGCCCAGAACTGCACCCAATACTCCAGGTGCGGCCGCACCAGAGCTGAGCAGAGGAGCAGGATCCCCTCCCTCGACCTGGCAACACTCCTCCTGACACAGGCCAGGATCCCCTTGGCCTTCTTGGCCACAAGGGCACATTGCTGCCTCATGGGTAACCTGTTGTCAATCAGGGCTCCCAAATCCCTCTCCGCGGAGCTGCTTTCCAGCAGATCAACCCCTAGTCTGTCCTGGTGCCTGGGGTTACTCCTCCCCTGGTGCAGGACCCTGCACTTGTCCTTGTTGAACCTCATGAGGTTCCTCTCTGCCCAACTCTCCAGCCTGTCCAGGTCCCTCTGAATGCCCTCGGGAGTGTCGGCCACTCCTCCCAGTTTGGTATCATCTGCATACTTGCTGAGGGTGCCCTCTGTGCCCTCGTCCAAGTCATTGGTGAACAAGTTGAAGAGCACCAGGCCCGGTATTGACCTTTGTGGGACATCACGGGCCACAGGCCTCCAACTAGACTCAACCCCATTTATCACCACCCTCTGGGCTCTGCCATCCAGCCAGTTCTCAATCCACTTCACTGTCCCCTCGTCGAGTCCACACTTCTGGATTTTTCCTATGAGGATGTTTTGGGAGACTGTGTAGAAAGCCTTGCTGAATTAAGGCAGACAACATCCATGGCTCTCCCATTGTCCATCCAGCCAGTCACCTCATCATAGAAGGCTATCAGGTTCGTCAAACACGAGTTCCCCTTGCTGAAACCATGCTGACTACTCCTTGTCAGGAGTACTACTCCTTGACTGCTTCCCTTTAGACAACCCTCTGGATGGACCTTTGTCAGTGTCCTCATTTGCCTTCCACACGAGTTCCAGGGCCTCATACCTATTGTGTAAGGTCACCTGGGGAGGCGCGGTGGGCCAGGAGGGGATTCACCTGCCACCCTGAGCAGGGACCTGTTTCCATTCCTCCTCATCTCTTAAATCTGTCCCTTTTACCCTATGGAAAGAGGGTAGGGGATCTTCAGGTGGTTTTGAGTGTTCCCCTGGTACACTTCTTGAGAGGCTTGCAAGGCATGCCTTCACCAATCTTTCTCTCTCTTGCTCTCTCTAGTGCTCCTTAGCCTTTCTACCTCCTCTTTCAGTTCTACCAGGCTGAACAGTTCATCAACCTGTTCACAGCTCACACAGATGTTGTCTCTGCTATCCCCTGATAACACTGAGAGGCTCAGACACACCCTGCAACTGGAGACCTGGACCGCTGCATGTACGTGTGGCAGCTTGGTCTCTGTTGCCACAGTCTTTCTAGTGTTGGCTTTCTGCTGAGTGGAGACCATGGCTGCAGCTGATTCTTCTGAGAGGGTAATGACTGTGGGGAGAGCCCTCCTCCTGAGGAGGGAAGAGGCCTGCACAGCTGCTGCAGATAGTTAGGGTCCGGCGGCCGGAAGATATCGCGCTGTACGGAAAGATAGGGCCCCTAATAGCCAATAGCATTTAGTTTATGATGTAAGCAGAAGTGTGGCAAACGGATTTTACACTCTGCCAGTTGTTGAAACCTCGAGCGTGGCTAGCGGTGACTGTAGACACATATAGTGGAGTGATCGTAGCCACTCAACACCTTAAAACTGAGTCCAAAGCAACCATCCAACATTGGCTGACAGCCATGGCGTGGCTTGGCGTCCCTAATCAGACCAAAATGGACAACGGTCTGAATTTTGTCTCTAAATCAGTCCAGGCATTTGCTCTGAGATGGGGTATTACCCTAACACACGGCATCCCGTATAATAGCATGGGACAAGCCATAGTAGAACGAGCAAATCAAACTCTGAAATTTAAATTAGAGGTATTAGCAAAGACAGAAGGCTTTAGCAACGCCATTCCCCCGGGAGACCAAACACGCCTACTAGCAACTGCCTTGCTAGCACTGAATCAATTCCCCAGGGGGGAGGAAGCGAAAAGTCCCACCCAAAAACACTGGGCCACTCGAGCACTAGAAGAAGGTCCGTTAGTTATGATTAGAAATGAGCTGGGAGAATGGGAACAAGGGTGGAAACTAGTTCTGACAGGGCAAGCGTATGCCGCTATCAGGAAAGATGGCAGAGTCAAGTGGTGCCCGCTTAAGTCTATTAAACCAGACCTTCAAAATAAAACTAATGAAAATTGTGAGTTTCTGTTCACAGAACCGGATCATCGGATGCCCCCGTAACCCGTGCGCCCCGGTGACAAGCGTCCCACCTAAGCCTGTGAGTTCCACGCTGACCAAATCCAGAACACAACAAAACAGCCTCCACAAGAAGGAGCCGCGATGCCTTTGCGTGATCTTAATTCTGGAGCTTGTCACTATAGGACAAGTAGAGTCACACCAGTCCTTTAAATGGGTACTTGAACAGATATATCCACTCAGTATTATCCCCAAGTTATCCCGAGGTACATCCTATTCCTACACCCCGATATTGCCTGTCATCCCCTACCTTCTACGTGCCTTCTTCTTTGTGCCTTATGTTTTTAATGCCAAGTTTATGATACATAATTTTAAGATTGTTATAAACTATAAGAATAGAATAATATAATAATAAGTAAGAGCAATATAATAAGAATAAGTAATAAGAATAAGGTAATAATAACAATAAGTAAGAGTAAGATAAGAATAAGTAATTAGAATTAGATAAAAAATAAGTAAGAATAAGATAGTTGTATTTTAGCTAGTTTTGTTATGCATAGGGAGGGGGGAAATGTTGCAGATAGTTAGGGTCTGGCAGCCGGAAGATATCGCACTGTACGGAAAGATAGGGCCCCTAATAGCCAATAGCATTTAGTTTATGATGTAAGCAGACGGATGTGACGTTGTAAACCTTAGCTATATAACACCTTGTTACTCATCAATAAACGCCATTTGCCATCCACCACATTGGTGTCAGCGAGCTGATGGCCCAAGCGGCCTGGGGGTGGTCGCCGTGCTGTTCCTGAACCAGGTCGCCACGCCGTTCCAACGGCAACACACACCCTTACCTGCATAAACTGCCAGGCTGCAGCCCAACTGACATGCCACACCCTGTTTGCCTGCTCTGTTCACTGTGCTCCTGGTCACTCCTACTCCCTAGGGGGGCGGGGGGGGGGGGCTATTCTTGTATATGTGGGGGTTGGGCCACCTTCCCTGCTGACCCTGCCCAAGCTGCATTAGAGCCACCTGGGGCTAGGTGTCCCTCATTCTCTCTGCATTTGTGCCTTTGCTTTGCAGCTTTTGCCGCAGATTTAGCTCCTCTGGAAAAGGTTGCCTGGTGTGAGCCTTTTCTCCGGAGCCATTCCCTTCAAGATCTGAAGTACTCAATGGCCCATTTTTTACCCCACAACCAGTTACCTGCTGTGTAAGGTAGACAGACTCCTTGTGACACCCAGGCAAGGGTGTATTTTGGGATGCTCAAATGCTACTTTATTAATGAGAACACTTCCAGGTCAGATTTGCAAAGTCAGACTCTTGGTAGGGATGGCTGCCTCCTACTTGAGGGCAGAGTCCAGCAGCAGCCTGAGTCCTGAGGCAGTGGCATGGCAGGCAGAGGTCTTTGATCCTATCTTAGCTTTCCCAAGGCTGAGGAGGCTGCACAAATATGTTTGGCACTGAACTCATTGAGAAATGAAGGCCTTGGCAACCACAAACACACCTGGGCTCTCTAGATCCATAGAGCCTGGCTAAGGCACAAACTTGTTTGGGAGGTCAGCCCCAGGCTTGGTGAGGAGGCAGGACTAAGCAAGCAGAACAACTCCTTCCAGCCCCAAAGCTTGTAGCCAGGGTAAACATTTGCGAAAAGCCATCCATATCCTTCTTCTGCCCCATAGGTGCCATTGCAAACTTGGACAGTTTTGGCTGGATATTTAAGCCCCATCCTTGCAGACTCATAAGCATCTGCACAGGGCCCCATAAATTAAAGCATTCTGTGCATAAGTAATTTTTAGGAAATGGAATGTATTTTGGGAACCATCCTTTGATTACTTCCTTGATCATTTATAGTGCCCAACTTATGTCTGAGCTATTAAAATAGTGACAATTCTAAGGAGAAGAGTCACATGTTTATCACTAAGGAAAACCAGTTTCATATGTCCTACACATACCCTCATTCTGCGCCTGGCTTCACACACGCAGCACTGCATTGGGGTGTCAAGGAAGCAGGGAAAGAGAAACAGAAATCTGCTTTTGCTTAATTCTACTTGAAAAAGAGAATGCACTTATATGACCTAGTCTGAAGCTATTTAAGTTCATTCCAAGTGGCTGACTGCATAGCTTATGTGTAGAAGGCAGCTGCCAGTTTTTCTTACTTTGTTTTTTTATTTTTTTCCTCGAACAAATCTTTTCATAATTCACGTCCAGAGTACAAGGATGGCACCTTGCACTTCTTTCAAAGTTTGTCTTTTAGAACTGATATTGAGAATAGCTGCCTGCATCTGTCTATGGAGGAGAGCAAAGCCTGTCCAGCAAAGCGGAAAAGCAAGCAACAAAATCACTATGGAGTTATGGATGTGCTTTCTGCTGTAGCGTATAAAACACTTCATAATAGCAAATAAGTGAATCAGTTTGTCTGTCCTCATAGTCCTAGAATTCTCTTCCCTATCTTTCCTCATGTGAGTCAAAATATCAGCACAATGATCAGCAAAACTAACTGCTTATCTAGTTGAGTGATCTTATGCAGGAAGGTGAAGATAGCCCCCCTGGGCTCCAGAGTGAGTTACTCATGGGTAGTGGGGTAAATAAGCAGTAAGGTCCAGAGCCTCTAGTGACAGCTTTGCATCCTTTACACCATCCCCATGTATCTGTATGTGGGCCAATGGAGTATTTGTAGAAAGATAAATCCAGCCTGAACTGGGAAATGTATAGCCTTTTCAACACTCAAAGAAAAGTTTGTGCCCGAACATCCTTTAACTGAACTTGCATGAGAGTATTTTAGATCTTGAACTACATTCTACCAATACTATTAATCCTTTTTAGCTATAACACAAGCATTGAGTTTCGTTATGACCTTGTACTGTCTGAACAGTTTGCCTTATAAATCTTACTTTATGTCTGTTCCTTAAAGCTTCTAGTGATTTATTATATATTTTCAATTCTGGCAAATCACTCTGGAACAAAAGGATTCTATATCTTGAAAGGGCTTTTAAAGTTATTGGCAAGTTTTCCATTTGTAATTTGGATAAAATAAGAACAGTTTTGAACCTACAGCTACAGTTCAAACCTGAACCAAAGTTACTTGGAGATTCATAACATCTCAAACAACTTTACATATGGTTCATTATGAGAATCAGACTTGGTCCAATATTGGAATTTCTTCGTGCAGGGATATTTTAGCATTTGGTTTTGTCCTGAACTGAGAGGTGGAACATTTCAGCACTCTTAAACCTAAATACTTCATAACTTGTTGGTTTTACCTAGACTTTTTTTTTTTTTTTTTTTTTTTTGCATCAAAGCTACATTATCAAATGTAATCATTTTGCTTGCTAGAAAGCAAGCTGTTGCTTATAAATGGTGCATGGGCCATGTAATATTTTAAAAAGGTCTCATTTAGATTCAGATTATATTAAAATAATTTCTTTCAAGATCCAGTCACTAAATGTTTTTATATTTCAATTCTCAGATAAGGAGTGCATGCTGGCAAACAAAAGAAGCAAAACTGAGAAATAAACTATGTGAAAACTTCAAAAATGTAGCTGTAGCTTTTTTTTTCTTTACTAATGCACACTATTTAAGATTTGCTGGGATTCCAGCATGTCATTGATTAAAACTGACAAAAGTTTAAAGCAAGGAAAAAAGCTTTACAGTGACCCATCCAGGTTTTATACAAGTTTTACACAGCATTTCCGAGACTATTATTCTTCACAGCATAAAATATATGCAGATGTAAACAAATGCAGTATAAATTCTTCTTGCCTTTTGTCCCAATCCACTGTTGGGGGAAGTTTTGATACGATCCCAAGAGCGAGATTAAGACACAAAGCGGGTCAAATGCCATACAACCTCGTAAGCTGTATTCTCAATAACCACGATAGGACAGAGAGAAGAAGAAGGGAAAAAGAAAGATAAGCAAGCAAACAGGAGAAATGCAGCAAGATTATAGTTACCACCACCACCAGTCCAACTAAGTTTCATTGGCTCCGCCTCGGTGCAGGTGCAAGAGCCTCGTTGCAGGTGATGATCACTTGAAGGAGAGTTCAGGGAAAAGAAGCCGCATGCATACCTCGGTGCAGATAATGTTCCACACACCCGGGGAGGGAATACGCAGTCCTTTTATGTCCCCATTCTTGAAGAGTCCGCCCACTTTTGTACATACCTCACTAAACAATTGATACAGCTGCCAGCTTTGATTGGCGAACGACACGAATCTGCTTCACACCATCAGATGAGACAGTAGATATGAATTGCATATTAGATACAGCATGTTGGATTAATTGAATGAAACAAGGGATGATGCATGGCAAAAACATTAAGGCGGCAAATGCGCATAACATATAACATAAAAGCTGCTTTACCCATGGTGCTCCCAGTAATCAAGACCATAAATCACCATTCCAACCGTTCCATGATTGAACGGGAACATGGGCTAGTTTCACAGAATCACAGAATGCTTAAGGTTGGAAGGGACCTCCAGAGATCATCTAGTCCAATCCCCCTTTTCCAGCAGGGATACCTAGAGCACGTGACACAGGGTGGCATCCAGGTGGGTTTTGAAGATCTCCAGATAAGGAGAAGGAGACTCCACAGCCTCTCTGGGCAGCCTGTTCCAGGGCTCTGGCACCCTCACAGTCAAGAAGTTCTTCCTCGCATGGAGGTGGAACTGCCTGTGTTTCAACTTACACCCGTTACCCCTTGTCCTGTCACCAGCCACCACGGAGAAGAGCCTGGCCCCATCCTCCCTACAATCACCCCTCAGGTACTTGAACATGTTAATCAAATCTCCTCTCAGCCTTCTTTTCTCCAGACTAAACAGGCCCAGCTCACTTAGTCTTTCCTCATACGATAGATGCTCCAGTCCCTTAATCATCTTCGTGGCTCTCCGCTGGACCCTCTCTAGAAGCTCAATGTCCTTCTTGTCCTGGGGAGCCCAGAACTGCACTCAGTACTCCAGGTGTGGCCTCCCCAGAGCTGAGCAGAGCGGGAGGATCACCTCCTTCGACCTGCTGGCAACACTCCTCCTGATGCAGGCCAGGATCCCATTGGCCTTCTTGGCCATGAGGGCCCATTGCTGCCTTATGGTTAACCTGTTGTCAACCAGGAAATATTAGTTTCCTAATATCCGTGGTCAGTTGAAGAACTACTTTGCCTACATTGTCTATTTCCAAGCAACAATTGGAGGCATTTATTTTCCCACATACTCCTCCCTCTTCAGCTAGTAAACAATCCAAAACCATGCGGTGTTGAATGATTGCAGTGCACATCTGTTGAGATTGTTGAATTAAAAGATCTATAGCAAGGGAAGGTTTATTGGTAATAATTTCCAAAATTGCTTGCAATCGGATTATGGGGTTCAAATTGTAAATCGGTTCTCTTGCCCCTGATATTGGTTCACTGCGGTTCCAAGTAGCAGGCCCGTAATGCTTAACTATTTTTTCAGGAAGCCACTCATTTTCCCCTCACTTTTGTGTTATTAACCTCACCCCTCTGTACCCCAAATTATATGTGAGTGTCCATTGACATTTGCTTTCCTCCGCATTGACCCCTCCCTTCTGGGTACGATTCAAGCAATAATTTCCCACAGCAGGAAACTGAGTTGGCCATGTTTCACTATCATTCCAGGTGGTGCTATCAGTTTCGCTATAATTGCTTATGCTTTGTGCTGGAGTGAGGGGTGTAGAGGTCCACGGCCAGCTTGACAACCCTAGAGGGCCTCCATAAACCCAACAGTGACTCAGATTAAAAGTTTGGCTTACAGCTCTTGCTGACAAAACAAATTCATTATCCTTAAATGGATCATATAGATTGGGGGAATTTGGGAGTGTTGACTACACTCTTATAGCTAAATCCCCAAAATAGTATAATTAAAAATAACATAAGCATTTTAACCAAATTATATTAAAATCGGCATCTGCTCCACATCTTCCATGGGCTCGTCTGGGTCGCTTGCTTCCTCCTGAAATGAAACAAAAGACAAACTCGCTTCTTGGGTTAGAAAGAGGGAACAATCCATTTAGTGTGAATCTTATGAATTTTCCCATAGGTTTTTTTGCCTTCCAGGTGTATTTGTTTAATGGGGTGCCCAACACCAGTGGTACCGCCCCCACGGTGGGGAGTTCAACCAAGACAGGTTGTCCTGGGGAATGAGATGGATTTCTGGGGTGATCAGGGTCATGTGGGGCTGGTATGATCATTGCAGCTTTTGGACAAAATGCTGTGATCTTTGGACATCCATTTATTCCCCAGCAGCTGTTAACGCTGGTCACCGCATCCCGCACCCGCTCAGCCCATCCTGGCTCATGCGGTTTGAGGAATCGTTTCAATAGAGCATTTGTTCTTTCCACGATTCCATTCGCTTGTGGGTAACACGGAGTATGAAACGCCCATGAAATTTCCTCCTGGGCTGCCCACTCCTAGACCACTTTGGCTGTAAAATGTGAGCCGTTATCTGATTGAATTGACTGCGGTTTGGGGAAGATTCCAAACCATTCTTTCAGAGCCTTTATCATGTTTTCTCCTGTTGCCTTAGTGCATGCTTTAGCTTGCACTAATCCAGATACTATCTCTGCACCTACCAGTACATAGTGCTTTCCCTCTGACCTTCGAAAGGGGCCGATGTAATCAACCTGTCAGGCCTCCCACAGGCCTTTTCCCTCTCTCAAGTGCAGGAGGTCACCTCCCAGAGGGTGTCTGTCCAGATGGACATGGCATTGTTCACAAGAAGATACACAAGTTTTACATTCCTCCCTAGTAACCACCCACCCTCGAGCTTGCACCTCACAAAATAGGTCCTTAACTCCTGAATGTTTCCATTTTACATGTAGCCATTCCAGCAGATGTTCCCAGTTTTCTGCTATTTGGGTGCTTTGTAGGAGAGCCAGCCGGGCTAGTTCATCCACCTTGGCATTCCATTAGCTCACTGCAGTGTCATCTCGTTGATGAGATGCTACCCAGGCTACTGCAAATTTCCCTTGTCTGGAAATGATAAGAATATTCTGCCATTTTTCCTTTTGCCATACAGATATTCTATTGACCTCCCATCCGTTTCGTTCCCGGAATGGAAGCCACTCAGTGCAGCCTTTAAACACAGCATAAGAGTCAGTATAGATATACTCAGAAGCAGATTGAGCCTCATATTGGAAAACGCTCCACACAGCGATTAGTTCTCCTACTTGTGCACTACCTTCCCCTTCAATAATGATCTGTCCCGAAGCATCTGTCCGAAGCACTACAGCTCGGTATTTCCAAATTTTTCCCTCTCGCTTCGACGAGGCATCCATAAACCAGACATTCTGCAATTGTTCAGAAAACAGAAGAGCTACTTGTATTACAGATAACAACCCGGGTGTTTCTCTATCCAAGTCTACCTCATCTTGTATATTTAACACTTTTGTGGTTCCTTCAGATACGGAAAAAAATTCACAATAGTGTTCTATTTGTGTGTACCATTTTCGCACGGAGGCTCTCTGAGACACCCCATCAGGGGGTGGGGTTCCTGCCAAAACTGCTTTAGTCACTTTAAATGGACCTCTGAGGACTATAGCTTGTTGCTAGATAGTCCATTCAGCTTCCCTCAGAGCTAGACTAACTACAAATAGACCTTTCTCCCAAATTGTATATCTTTTTTCAGTGTCTTTAAAGCTGTGAGAATAAAAACCACTGGGCCAAAAAGGCCCCTCTGGACCCTTTTGCCACAAATGAATTGACAGTCCCATCTTGGCAAACCCCCATTCAATTTGAACCAGATCTGTTGGGTGAATGGGACCAAGGGCCTGATAGGCAGTCGCTTCAAATACCAACAGCTGTAAAGCCTCGGCATGGACCTGAGTCCATTCCCACTGAGCTCTTTTTCGCAATAAGTCGAACAGGGGTCTGGCAATAAGTGAAAAGTCAGGAATATGTTTCCTCCAGAAGACAAGCAGCCCTAGTGCATGTTGTACCTCTCTCTGATTCTGGCATCTTGATGTGGTCGAGAGAGGAAAGAGTATCCGGTGGGATACATGTCATCCCTCCCTTCCACCAGATCCCTAAAAAATTTACCTCACTTGAAGGGGTTGTATTTTCTCAGGGGGAATTGTCAACCCTATACTTTCTAAGTGGGTGCACCGCAGCTGCCCGACTCGCTCCCAGCACTGCACAAATTATAACTTTTCCCTTCCCCCTCTTAACCTTTGCTTCCTTCTGCAATACTCTTATCTACCACACTCTGCGGTTGAAACCAATGGTTCTTTCGTTGCCCAATCTTGTCCCTGGAGTGAGGGGCGAGATCGGTGCGCCTCTAAAAGACCATATAATTTCTCAATTCCTTCAACCCCTGAGGGCACATAACCACAAGCATTGGCTGCCTGCTGAGCAGCCATTTTCTACAAAGGGGTTATCGTCCTGAGAGGGTCACACCTTAACATCCAAGTTTCCCCTATATGCTCCCAGGAGACCACACCTTATACTAACATAAAAGTTTCACAACAAGGTAGCATGGCACTCTTGTCTCCAGGGATCCTGTCCATGACACCAATAAAAATGTCCCGATCCAGTGTCAGGGGAGGTTTCAATATGATCCCAAGAGCAAGATTAAGACACAAATGGGGTCAAATGCCATAAAACCTTGTAAGCTTTATTCTCATAACTGCAATAGGACAGAGAGAAGAAGAAGGGAAAAAGAAAGATAAGCAAGCAAGCAGGAGAGATGCAGCAAGATTAGTTACCACCACCACCAGTCCAGCTAGGTTTTGTTGGCTCCACCTCGATGCAGGTGCAGGTGCCTTGGTGCCTCATTGCAGGTGATGATCTCTTGAAAGAGAGTTCAGGGAAAAGAAGCTGCACGCACACCTCAGTGCACATGACGTTCCGCACATCCGAGGGGGGGGGGAATACGCAGTCCTTTTATGTCCCCATTCTTGGAGAGTCCGCCCACTTTCATACGTGCTGCATGCTCTGGTGCTCCTCTTCACCCAACTCGAGTGCAAGCGCCACACCGTAGGCACTGCTGAGCATTGTTTGGGTCTCGAGCTGATCTCACAATCTTCCCAGAGGCAGGATGCCAAGGCCAAGAAGTAGATAAAACACCTCGAGCTGATATCACAGTCTTCCCAGAGGCAGGACGCCAAGGCCAAGAAGTTGTAAATTGTATGGAGATAAGACACCTTGAGCTGATATCACAGTCCTCCTGGGGACAGGATGCCAAGGTCAAGAAATCGTAAATGGTATGGCAACAATGTCGAGACAAACACAATCCAAAACAGTCTCTTACACCTTTTCCTTTCTCAGTTCCCTCATTTCTCCAGAATATTATTTGTGATAGGGTCATATTACATTATATTCCATTTGGATTCTATTTCTGTCATATTGACCCATGCTCATTTCAGTAGTCTGCCTTTTTCTGTGAGACAATAATGCCTAACAAGAACTATCCATGAGAAGTGCTAGCTCTACCTTCATAGAACAATCTATTAAGATACTGATTTGAAGATTTTTTTTTTTCAGAATGGCCTTTTGATTAAAAGTGTCTTTTCATGGAAAATGTTTATGTCTATAAAAATTGTTTAACCAAGGCAATTGTTAATTACTGAGCAAGTTTTAGTTGTTCAAATGTTTTTCGTACATTCAATATGAACAGTGTCTTCTTTAGCACCAGATATTAGTGTTTTAAGTCCATAAAATCCTAATTTGCTTCCAGACTGATATTATTTCTTTAGTTTTAAGGGAAAAAACAGAGAGATTTAATTTGACTGATCTCTGTATGTGATACCAGTACAAAAATGCACTTGAAATCTTCTAACTACATAATGGATGACATGAATGCTACATGTGAGTAAGCCTGGAAAAGGCTGTCCTTAGTTTGGGTTTTCTACATAATTCCAACATTGAATAAATAATATCCTGCCTCAACTTATTACATATGCTAAAAGCAATAACAGTGTTGGATTTGTGAGGCTACACACCAGCAAAAGCCATGAAAATATTCCATCTAAACAAAAATGCCAACAGGATTTATTCATGGCAGCAAATTCGTATTTTCCCAGGCATCTTGAAGAGCTGTGCTACAAAGATAGACAGGAAGTTTGGTAAATGCATTTTTTTTGCAATGCTCAGGAAAAAAAAAAAGTATTAAAAAGCCACTTCTGGTCTCCTGCAATTGATTTTCCTCTCATTTGCATTGCTGCAAATCAAGAACTGCTCCAACAAATTTGTGTGTTGCAAAAAAATACGGTAAGGTGAATCAGGCTGCAGGTAACCCATGCTTTGCAGTGTACAGTGTTCAAAACATCATAATCCATGTGTTAGAGACATTAGACTTTGAGAGGTAGACTGTGAATAAACTAAGCATTGAATATAAGATGACATGTAGCTGCCCCACCTTAACTGCTCTCAGTAGATTCTTTATTGATCAGCAGTCTCTGACTGAACCATACAGCCCTAATTGGGATGGCCAACAGTGGAAGATACTTTCTTCTTTATATATATATATATATAGTTTTCTCTCTGCCTGTCAGAATGTGGTTGTCATATAATGTTTTGAATGTCCATAAAGGTATGCATAAAGATTTTTATAGCCTCTGTAGTCTCAGATGCTGAATCAACTCCATAAATTATTCAAACCCTGAGCTCTGGTTCTTTGTTCAGATACTTTTTTTTTTTATTTGATACTTTCATAGTATCGAGCTTAGAGCAGTGGGAAGGACAATAGGTAATGGGAATCAAATGATACCTGCCAGTGCCGACTTCTGCCAGCACCCTCAACCGCCCTGAATGCACAAAGCCCCAGAGCTGTTACAGTGGGGTACGTCTATAGACTTCACTATAGCCAACAAAAATTGATTTTGCACATTGAGATCTTTGGCATAGTCACTATTTTTGTATGGATCCTGGTCCTTTTCTGGGGTTGTTTAAGCAGCAAACAGCCACTGTAGTTGCGGTTTGATCCATGATTCTTGAACCCCAGGGCTGGTGCATAGAGCTCCCCTGTGTTTTCCTCAGAGAGGGAGGGCAGATAAAGGCTGACTGTGATACAATATTAGAAACCCTGCTATATACCCAAGCTCTCTGAGTCTGACTAACAATGAGCAAATCAAAGTATTTATTCTGGCAGCTGAGGTGTAAACAATTTGGATTATATGGGAATTAATTAGTCGAGTAACTCTCAGCCTCCTTCCGAGGTACATATTCTCCTGTGTTGCTGTTCAAACGGCGCGGCAACCTGGTTCAGGGACGGCACGGCGACCACCTCCAAGCCACTCGGACCATCAGCTCGCTGACACCAATGTGGTGGACGGCAAATGGCGTTTATTGATGGGTAACAAGGTGTTATATAGCTAGGTTTACAACATCACATCCGTCTGCTTACATCATAAACTAAACACTATTGGCTATTAGGGGCCCTATCTTTCCGTACAGCACGATATCTTCCGGCCGCCGTTCCCTAACTATCTGCAACAACTTCCCCCCTCCCTATGCATGACAAAACTAGCTAAAATACAACTATCTTATTCTTACTTATTCTTATTACTATCTTATTCTATTCTTATAGTTATACCAATCTTAAAATTACATATCATAAACTTGACATAAAACATAAGGCACAAAGAAGAAGGCGCGTAGAAGGTAGGGGATGACAGGTAATACCGGGGTGTAGGAATAGGGTGTACCTTGGGATAACTTGGGGGTAATACTGAGTGGATATATTCTTAAAGCAGTTGTAGGTGTTCTACTAACATGATGTTAACCTTCTCTAGCCGATTCTTGACAAACGGCATGAGCTTATTCAATATACAGGGTCCAAAGTTTAGCGTCATCATGATCATTGTGATCGGCCCTATCAAGGTGGATATCAGGGTGGTTAACCACGGCGAACCGGTGAACAAATTTTTGTACCAGCTGCGTTTGGAACAGGGTTCAATGGGTGCTAGTTGGCAAGGCATGGCACTGAAAACTGGTGGCCCTGTAGTTATTTTTGTACTAATTGCTCAAGATTGTTCGATGTGTTCAAGTACCCCATTTAAAGGGGTGGTGTGACTCTACCTGTCCTATAGTGACAAGCTGCAAAATTAAGATAACGCAAAGGCATCGCGGCCTCCTCTTGCAGAGGCTGTTTTGTTGTGTTCTGGATTCGGTTGGTGTGGAACTCACAGGCTCGGGCGGGACGCTTGTCACCAGGGCGTACGGGTTATGGGGGTGTCTGATGATCTGGTCCTGTGAATAGAAACTCACAATTTTCATTAGCTTTATTTTGAAGGTAACAGCCACCTGAATTGGGGTCAGATGCTCTTCCTTTGCAACATGCTTTATCATGTCTGCCCCCGCCGGTATTTCTTTAATTCGGATGGGAATATTTTGGCTCTTAGTTCTGTTTACCTTCTTTTTCTCCTTCCTTAAGTTTTTGAAATGACCGCTCTGATCGGTTCTCGGCCCCTCCCTCGGGCTTCTCTGATTAGTTCTCCACCCCTCACTCGGGCTTGCTCTCCGCCCCTCACTCGGGCTTCCTCTCGGCCCCTCACTCCATCTTTTCTGATTAGTTCTCCGCCCCTCACTCGGGCCTCCCTCAGCTGTCCGGTCAGGCTCATTGGTTCTCAGCGCCTCACTCGCGCGTCCCTCACCTGTCCGGTCACTCCCATTGGTTCTCGGCGCCTCACTCGCGCCAGGGGCACCCTCGCCCCGCCCTACCCCTTGCGGCTCGGTGCCATTTTGAGGGGCATAGGGTGGTGGCCTGGCCCAGACGTCACCATGCTCTGACTTCTTTTCAATGTTCCTAGCTTCCTTGGCTAGCTCGCTCCAAACAGATTTCGGCTGTTTCTGCTCCTCTGTAAGCGGGACGGGGTTGGGGGATGGAGGGGATGTATCACCCTCTTGCAGACCTTTAGGCTCAGCAGAATTGCCATCATCTGGGGGGTGCAAAGTCTGTGCGGCTGCCCCGACTCCCATTTTCGGGGTGGCCAACAAACAGTCCCTTATTGCCACCCAGGTCTCCTGCTCTTTTCTAGCTTTCTGCAAGGCTTGTACAACTTTTCCCCAAGCCTTAAGGTTTTTCCCACAACCCGAAGACATCATCTCCTCGGCTAACACCTTAGTACATTTGTCCCACACTTCAGGGACACGCTTCAGGGACTTCAGAATATCCACCGGCTGGTCTATAACCTTAATTTTTAAAAGCCTTGTAACAGCGAGAGTAAAATCTTTTGGCTTACAATCAATCCCCCAATACTTATGTAATTGCGATACAACCTTCACGAGGGCTTCCATCCTCCTTGTTCCTCTGGTAGCGTCCTCTCCGCCGGGCTGGTCCACTCGCTCCGGCCGCCGTTCACCCGTCCAGGCGATGACTTCCCGGGTTTCGGCACCACTTGTTGCTGTTCAAACGGCGCGGCAACCTGGTTCAGGGACGGCACGGCAACCACCCCCAAGCCGCTCGGACCATCAGCTCACTGACACCAATGTGGTGGACGGCAAATGGCGTTTATTGATGGGTAACAAGGTGTTATATAGCTAGGTTTACAACATCACATCCGTCTGCTTACATCATAAACTAAACACTATTGGCTATTAGGGGCCCTATCTTTCCGTACAGCACGATATCTTCCGGCCGCCGGACCCTAACTATCTGCAACACTCCTGCTCTCCCTACCATGGTCATCCCAAACATAATCTTCTCTCAAGATTCATGAGGGCCTATGTGCAGAAGTGACAGCAAAGAGAAAATAGTAGCTGCATAAACAGGAAGCCAGGACAGTTCTGAACATTTTGAATATGTTAAGGCCAGCAGTATCCTCATTAAACTCTGATTAGAAAACTGACTTGATCCAGGCTAATTCATGGTTGAATGAGATTTTTCTTTTATTTTTTTTCACTACCAGTTTATCAGAAGTAGGCAATTAAGAGCTCAAACATGTCTGAGTTTTGTAGTTTTTTTGAAGCAGGACTCCCATACCAGCCTTGCAATAAAGCCTTATTGTTCTAAGGACAATATCCTTCATTAATCTCGCTTCTAGCAATTCGATTTTTCTTGCTGAGTAGATTTAGAAACAAAAAACCTTGAAAGGGCATGGGAGGAGGAATACTCTAGGGTTATTTAATCCTGCCCCCAAAGTGAGAGTTTTCTCATTCCATTCAGCTTCTCTTTTAAAGAGCACTGAATAAATAAACGTTTACTGCAACACTGATTTGATTAAGGAAGCCTATGATGACCCAATTATGCATCCAGTGGGAGCAGTGTGGCAGTCTATTTTCTCTTTATGCCCGGTCCATCCTGGCATGCATGGCCAGTACGACCCAGGAGGCAGCCCAGGGGGCAGACAAACTCCACCTTCAGTCACATAACCTTCCCTCCTGGGTGTGCAGGCGTGCATACCAGTAGGGGGTCCCAGCCCTCAGTCTTAGGGTCCTGCCTTCCTCCTCTCCTTCCTCCTTCCCGGGTGTTTGACCTCCAAAGCTAGTTTAGAGGACGTCTGAGGTTAAGTTGGCTACAAGCCCACTTGAGCAAGCTGCCTTCAACTGTTTTTTTAGAGGAGATCGGCTGTGAACCTGGCTGAGCAGCCGCCTCTGTGCTCCTTATCGCTCAGCCCAGGCGGGCAAACACCTTCTTTCTCAAGGTCTGGATTCTGCTTCCCACAGGAGATTTTTATGACCCTATAGATCATAAAGATTCCCACCTCCTATACAACATCATAGTGTGCTTTATTTATTAAAGCTATATGAGATGATATATTGTATGCATAAGTTGCTTATAATTCAACCACATAAGCCTGACATATGCACAACTGAGTTATAAAAAACTGCAGAAAATCATTTATTTGTTGAAAACACAGTCTGGGAGCATGAAAGCTATTCATGACAGTCCTTGTGATGATTTGTGGGTTTTGAATGTGTTCATTTTTTAATTGCTGCTGATTTTCATAGAGTTATGGAATAGCTGTCTTTTTTAATGCCTCTAACAAGGAGTTTGCAGCACTTCATTATATTTTCCCCAGAACAGATATAGTGGAGATCCACTGGACTAACAGAAAGACATGTTCAGGAGATAAGCAGTTGTAGAGGAATAGGATGCGGAAGAATACCGAGGAGATAGGCAATGGGGACTGGCCAGACTGTTCTGGGACACGCTGACCTGACTGTGCTATATTCCATGCTTGGCTTATGGCCATGTCACGTACACCACGCACACAGACTCCGCTTGTTATCGTACATTGTACCACATGATGCTTACGTGCTGTTTACCTGCTATTAGCACCAATTGAATTGTAACACGGGATGATCATGCGCTTAGTAGCTGTATAAGAGCATAGGTTCCCCTTCCCTCCATTGCTCCTCACCATGGACCAATGCTCAGCGGTGCCTGGAATCTCCCCATTGTTCTCTTCCTCCTTCCGGGAAACTGGGGAGCCCCCATGCAGAAGCAGAGCCTTAATTTGACCTCTGTGTGCCTTGTGCTTATGTGCCTGCTGCCGTTGGGTGCTCAGGCGACCACATCGTCCCATCCTCCTCTCCTGAACTTCAGGCCTCCTCTCCTGAACCTCAGGTTGGGTTTTACTCTCAATCTGAATAAAAATCAAGGTGTTCACAGAAGCAGTCATGTGACTGGAAAATTTCCATGGAGCTGCTACAGAGAATTCAAGAGAGCTGGACAATTCAGTGCGTGCAGCCATGTGAATGTGAAATGCCCCTACAGAACAACTGCTCCATCGCAAAAGCACCTGCCTCCTTTCTGAGGTTTTCCTTGATAGAAAACTGCATAATGCTATTATGAGCTCTTGCTTGCAGTGCCACCCGTAGCATAACCTGGAAAAGGTTTAAATTTACAAAACACTGAAAGAACGAGGGCGGGGGGGAATGTATGCATTTGGCATATTTTCTGTGACCACAAGGTGAGCCAGAGAGGGTCAGATATCATCAGAGAGAGACACTCACAGCTCGTGAGGGATTAAACGGGGCAGATTAATGAAGGTCTTGCACTACCAACTGCATGGGGAGCCCTGGGAAGCACACAGAGGGGTTGCCGATGGGAGGCTGCTGGAAGCAGAATCTCAAGGCAACAAAACTGACACCAGTATGGGAGATGTCCCTTTGAAAAATGCCTGCTATCCCAGCTGGGTACCATGGGAGCTCCCCCGGTGCCAGTGTCAGGGCTGCTGGTGGGGCAGGGCAAGGAAAGGCCTGGGCACCAGGGCCCCTCCCCTCACCTTTAGTTAACAGGGTCCTGGGGGCATCCCAGGCCCCCAGGGCATCGGACACAACAGTGGGGGCAGGGCCAGGCAGGAGCCGGGTGGTTGCCCACAGGTCAGGGTTGGGGGACTTTAATGTGTTGGGAGCGATGTATATTTTCTAAACTGCAGGTGACATTTAAATACTGGTGTTTGGGGGGTTTCTAGGTGGGTTTCATTTGGATAAGTTTGTTTTTACTTTTTATTAAATATCTTTAAAAGGTTTTAGCATACACCCTATATCCAGCATTACCCCTCCACTTAAAATAATTGCTTAAGCAGAAACTTCCTTTCTTTCCTTCTAGATAATGTAGATACCATATTAAATAATTAAGGATTTTTTTAAGAGCAAGAGCAGCTTGCTTAGGTTTGTAGTATGGTGAGAGCAGGATAATGGCATTTTATTTTACCCATTTAATGGGTTAAGATTCATGAAACATTCTGTAAATGGCTACTGATACAGAAATATTACTGGTTATTTTCTGCTATCTTGATCTTTCACTATTTGAGAACTTCTTGTGCTCTAGAAACACTATAGAAACCTTTTTATTATGAGTGTGGAATGGGAAGATGCTTTTATTTCATGAAGAAACTTCATGAAGAAAGTATTGTAACTTCATTGTATTAATGTTTAGTTATTAGAAAAAAATACTTGAATTGTATTTTAAAACAATTTTATAGGAAATCATGCATATGTTTTCAATCTAATCACAACTAAAACTAGTTTTGTTTCTTTTTATGTGAATGTGGAGTCTGAGAGGTTGTTAAATCTTTCTTTACAGACTCAAGCTATGATGTTTTGTGAGATGTCATCTGACCTATCACTCTTCTCATAACACCTCCAAGATTTTTTACTTTGCTTCTTTTTGTTTTTTTAGTGATGTTACTTGTAGGGACAGGAAATGAGAATGCTTACCTGACAACAAACCATTTGGCTACTCTTGGAAAACTAGAACCTACTGTTGTAACTTTAGTGATTGCCTTCAGGTACTGGGCAAAGGGAAGAGTTATTTGTATTTCTCCATCTGTGAATGACTATCAAATTAGCATTAATGCTAAGCTAGTGAGACTGTAGGTATGATTTTGAAAACAGTTGTTGAAATTCTTTTTAAGGAAGGAGTTGGAAAAGGGATATTATTTTTTTATAAACTGTAAGTTTACAGTTTATAGGTTTACAAATTATAATTATATAGCGTTGTGCAAAACTGTAAAAGGGGAGTTTTCAGCTTCAGCCAGTGGCATGCTGTGGGAATCATTGAAAGGAGCAGGGGCTTAAGGTTTAGGACCAGAAGCCCTTTTATTGAGCATCAGACCAAACTTATATAATCTCCGAGTACGTGAGCATACGCTGTCCACGCGCTCCCTCCCCCTGCCTCCAGCCAATTCCTTGACTCTATTGCTATCTGGGTCCAATCCTGCTACCGGCCAACAGGTAACCAACCAGAGACCGGCGCGTCCAGCCTGTGTTTTAGGTTTCTCTATCTGCTAATCTGTTATTCCTAACTTTCACAGTTTCTCACTCCTAACTTTGACCGTTCCCACAGCTTCCCACAGTTTCTCATGGTTTCTCAGTTTCCCACAGCATGCAGATTGCAAGTGTCCTGTTCTTCTACATTACCAAACAAGTTAGAGAGGAATCTATATGAAATAGAATCACTTATGTCCCATAAATTTAATCCATCATGAAGAATTTGAAAGAAAAAAAAAAGGTTAATATCTCAATATTTAAACTTAACCCCCCCCATAAACTAAAATGACTTGTTCCAAAGCTTTGTGTACATGCAATTAAAATATGAGTTAAGAAAAGCATTATTTGAACTTCTGTTATATCTATGTAAAATGAGTTATCCTTTTTTTTTTTGCATATGTGCAATATGTGGTCTGTTTTGCCAATTTGCATAAAATGACTCTTCAGGGTATTTAAAGAGCAGGACTCTAACTGAAAAGATTATAGTAATAATATGACTCCAGAAAATCTGAAGGCCTTCAAAGCCAAGTCCATCTTACAAGGCGAGGTCAAAGATGTCTGAGTCTCCCTCAGTATTTAATTTGACAGACTTCAGAAGATAAATTATAAGAATATTTTTCCCAGTGTCACTTGAAAAGGCATTTTAATGACTACGCAATTTAGCTTAACTTAAGCAAGAAAACACTTAGCCAGAGAACTGCGGTGGACACTTGACTTAACCTGGCAAAAGTGAGATTAGTTGTGACTACATGTAGACCACAGTTAGAGAGCACATTAGTGCAATATATGCTTGAGGAATCAGACTAGGCATTTAGAGGATGAACTCTTTGGATTTAGATGCTTGGATCTCGAAGGGCAGGGCTCTGGAGCGGACGATCGTCCCGGAGCTCCTTGTCTAGAGGCGAACAACAGAGCGAGAGGTAGCCCCAGCGCCGACCCCCGTGCGGGCAGTGCTGAGCTCCCGGCCAGAGGCGGCTCTGACTCAGCGGGGGCGGAGCCGGCAGGGCAGGCGGGAATTCAAAAGCTGCCCCCAGGAAGCGTGAGTGATCAGGAGTGTGGTGTGGCAGTTGGTGCAGGCAGGGATCAGGGAGTCTCCCCCCAGGTGTGGAAAAGAATTTTTCCCTGGACTCTTTCAGCAGCGGGAGATCAGGTAAAGCCATGGTCTCCACTCGGCAGAGAGCTTCCACCAGGAAGACTGTGGCAGCCCAGACTGAACTGCCACAGAAACATGCAGTGGTCCAGGTTTCTGGGTGTGGGGAATGTCTGAGCCTCTCCATGTTACCAGGGAGTGGCGAAAACACTGTCTGCCTTAGGTGTGAGCAGGTGGATGACCTGCTCAGCCTGGTGGTGGAGCTGAAGGAGGAGGTAGAAAGGCTGAGGGCCATCAGGGAAAGTGAAAGAGAAATAGGCTGGTGGAGCTGCATCTTGCAGTCTTCCCAGGAAAGCCACCCTGAGAACCCCCTGATTCAGTCAGAAAATCCAGTGCCCTCTTGCCCTAGGGCAGAGGGGGCAGAATTAACAGTATCCAGGGACAATCAACAATGGAAACGGGTCCCCACTCGAGGTGGCAGAAGATCCCCTCCACGGCCCACCTCACCTCCACCTGTAACCACATTCAACAGGTACGAGGCCCTGGAACATGTGGATCAGATAGAGGAGGCCTTGAACCAAGGCCCGTCTAGGGGGCTGTCTACAGAGAGGCAGTCTGGTCCAAGCTGCAAGGCTGCTCCCCCTAAAGAGAAAAGGAGCACCCAGAAGAAGCGGCGGGTGATTGTCGTGGGTGACTCCCTGCTGCAGGGCATGGAGGCACCGATATGTAGACCGGACCCCTCATCCAGAGAAGTTTGCTGCTTGCCAGGGGCCAAAATAAAGGATGTTACAGAAAGGCTCCCAAGGATTTTTCAGGAGTCTGACTATTATCCTCTAGTATTGTTTCATGTGGGCGCTAATGATGCCATGGGGAAAATGAGGGATGTCAAGCAAGACTTCAGAGCCCTAGGGATGGCTGTCAAAGGTATGGGAGCCCAGGTAGTGTTCTCCTCTATCCTGTCAACGAGGGGAATGGATTCAAGGAGGAGAAGGCGGATATGGCAGATGAACAACTGGCTGCACCGCTGGGCTTGGCAACAGGGTTTTGGCTTCTATGACCATGGGACTCTGTTTGATGACCACCAGCTAGTGGGGAATGATGGGACCCATCTCAGCAAGAGGGGCACATGTCTCTTTGCCAAAAGGCTGGCCAACCTGGTTAGGAGGGCTTTAAACTAGGTGGGAAGGGGGAAGGGGAGTGTCACACAGACACGGCAAGCAGTACCGCACAGCCTAGGTCAGATGGCGTCCAGTGGGAGTATGCTAGTGGGGAAGTGAGGATAGGAAATGATCACGGAGGGTCCTCTTTCACCCCTCCTGGGAAACCTGTGGCCTCTGTTGCTTCCCTGAAATGCCTGTACACCAATGCGCGAAGCATGGGCAATAAGCAGGACGAACTGGAGATCTGTGTGCGGTCCCAGCGTCATGATCTTATCGGTATTACAGAGACGTGGTGGGATAGCCTTCCATGGCAGCGCTCCAGTCATGTGAGCTATGTGCTCTTTAGGAAGGACAGACTGGGAAGGCGAGGTGGTGGAGTTGCTTTTTATGTGAGAGAGCAACTGGAATGCATGGAGCTCAACCTGGGAGTGGAGGATGAGAGAGTTGAGAGCTTGTGGGTGAGGATTAGAGGGCAGGCTAATGTGGGAGACACTGTGGTGGGTGTCTGCTACAGGCCACCTGACCAGGATGAGGAAGTTGATGAGGCCTTCTATAGGCAGCTGGATATTGCCTCATGGTCACAGGCCCTGGTTCTCATGGGGGACTTCAACTACCCCGACATCAACTGGGAGGACAACACAGCCAGGCACAAGCAGTCCTGGAGGTTCCTGCAGAGCGTCGACGATAACTTTTTGACGCAGGTTGTGGAGGAGCCGACGAGGAGAAGTGGGCTACTGGACCTCGTGCTATCAAATAGGGAGGACCTAGTAGGAGATGTTAAGGTGGGGGTAGCCTCGGCTGCAGTGACCATGAGTTGGTGGAGTTCAGGATTCAACGAGGAGGAGGCAGGGCTGTAAGTAGCCTTGCAACGATGGACTTCAGGAGGGCCAACTTTAGTCTCTTCAGAGACCTCCTCGGAAGAATGCCATGGGCTAGAGCTCTAGAAGGCAGAGGGGCCCAAGAGAGCTGGTTAGTTTTCAAGTGGCACTTCCTCCACGCCCAGCAACAGTGCATCCCTGTGTGTAGGAAGGCAGGCAGAGGGGGCAGGAGACCTGCGTGGATGAGCAAGGAGCTTGTGGCAATGCTCAAGCAGAAGGCAGCGGTATACAGAATGTGGAAAAAAGGACAGGCCCCCTGGGAGAAATACAGGAACGTAGTCAGGGAATGCAGAGATGCCACAAGGAAAGCTAAGGTGCGGTTGGAACGCAATCTGGCAAGGGATGTTAAAAATAACAAAAAACAAATTTCTTCAAATACATTAACAGCAAAAGGAAGATCAGGGAAAACGTGGGTCCGCTGGCGGACGGGATGGGCACCCTGGTTACAAATAACACAGAAAAAGCAGAGTTGCTCAATGCCTTCTTTGCTTCGGTGTTTACCAAGGGCAGCCCATTAGAGCCCCAGGCCCTAGAGACAAGAGAAGAAGCGGGTGGAGAGGAAGACTTGCCCTGGGTAGAGGAAGATTGGGTCAGAGAGCACCTAAGGAAGCTCAATACCCACAAATCCATGGGCCCTGATAGGATGCACCCCAGAGTGCTGCGTGAGCTGGCAGAGGTCATAGCTAAGCCGCTCTCCATCATCTTTGAAAGATCCTGGAGAACGGGGGAGGTGCCGGAAGACTGGAAGAAGGCCAATGTCACGCCAGTCTTCAGAAAAGGCAAGAAGGAGGACCCAGGCAACTACAGGCCAGTGAGCCTCACCTCTGTCCCCAGAAAAGTGATGGAATGGCTCATCCTGGCTGTTGTCTCCAGGCACATGGAGGACAAGAAGGTGCTCAAGAGTAGTCAGCATGGATTCACCAAGGGGAAATCTTGCTTGACTAACCTGATAGCCTTCTATGATGAAATGACCGGCGGGATAGACGAGGGGAAAGTGGTGGATCTCGTCTATCTCAACTTCACCAAGGCTTTTGACACTGTCCCTCACAATATCCTCCTGGGCAAGTTCCGGAAGTGTGGGATAGATGAGTGGACAGTGAGGTGGATTAGGAACTGGCTGGATGGCAGGGCCCAGAGAGTGGTGATCAGTGGTGCAGAGTCTAGTTGGAGGCCTGTAGCTAGCGGGGTCCCCCAGGGGTCAGTCCTTGGTCCAGTCCTGTTCAATTTATTCATCAATGACCTGCATGAAGGCACAGAGTGCTCCCTCAGCAAGTTTGCTGATGACACGAAACTGGGAGGAGTAGCCGATACCCCAGAGGGCTGTGCTGCCATCCAGAGGGACCTGGACAGACTGGACAACCGGGTGGTGAAAAACCTCATGCAATTCAACAAGGCCAAGTACAAGGTTCTGCACCTGGGGAGGAATAACCCCAGACACCAGTACAGGCTGGGGACTGACCTTCTGGAGAGCAGCTCTGCGGAGAAAGACCTGGGTGTCATGGTGGATGATAAGTTGACCATGAGGCAGCAGTGTGCTCTTGTGGCCAAGAAGGCCAATGGGATCCTGGGGTAGATTAAGAAGAGCGTTTCCAGCAGGTCGAGGGAGGTGATTCTGCCCCTCTACTCAGCCCTAGTGAGGCTGCATCTGGAGTATTGTGTCCAGTTCTGGGCTCCACAGTACAAGAGGGATGTAGAGCTGCTGGAGAGAGTCCAGCGCAGGGCCACAAGGATGATCAGGGGCCTGGAACATCTGCCCTATGAGGAGAGGCTGAGGGAGCTGGGCCTGTTGAGCCTGGAGAAGAGAAGGCTGAGAGGGGATCTAATCAGTGTATATAAATACCTCAAGGGAGGGAGTGCAGAGGATGGTGCTGGTCTCTTTTCAGTGGTGGCCACTGATAGGACTAGAGGAAATGACCGGAAACTGAAGCACCAAAAGTTCCACATGAACTTAAGGAAAATTTTCTTAACAGTGAGGGTGACAGAGCCCTGGAACAGGCTGCCCAGAGAGGTTGTGGAATCTCCTTCTCTGGAGATCTTCAAAACCCGCTTGGATGCAGTCCTGTGCCATGTGCTGTAGGTGACCCTGCGTGTGCAGGGGAGTTGGACTAGATGATATCTAGAGGTCCCTTCCAACCCTAAGCATTCTATGATTCTATGAATTGTATCTTCTTTATGTAACAGGGGTTCTATTATTGTTGCGGTTTGAAGCGGGGGGCAAATTTGGTAAGAGCTAAATCCCCTTGCGGTCCAGCCAATCCTCAAAGGTTAGAGGCACTGGGGGCAACTGGACTCATCTCTTAATAGGGATACCAAATACTGTGGTAACTATAAGCCTGACTCTGGCAATACCGGATTCACAAACAGTCTGTTGACCCTAGGTCTGATCGCCTTCCTAGGAGCTAATCGAGTTCCCAAATAGTGTGATTAACTATAAGCTTGACTCTGGCAGTACCGGATTCACAGTCTGTCAACTGTAGGTTCGATCGCCTTCCAAACAGCAAGTCGAGTTCACGAATATCAGCTATAGGTCCGACTCTGGCAGTATCGGGTTCACGAACAGTTTGTCACCTGTTTCACGCAATCGCCTTCAAAACAAGTGGTTGGGTTCACAAACAGCAGGATTTATTCAAATGCAACATTTAGAGAACAGGTTTCAGATGTCAGTACAGGAAATGCTCTACTACAGCATGGGGTTCTTAGCTAGTGCCTAGTGTACAAATGCGCAATCATCCCTCACCCAGAAGATAGGAGAGGGCTCAGGCTCGAGGAGTCTCCTCAGGCAGTGTCCTGACCCGAGGGGAGGAAAGGGGTTCAGCCTGTCGACTGATTCGGAAGTTATGATGGAATCTTCCCTCTTTCTTCTTTCCTTATTCCTTCTTTCTACTTCCTTCTTCCCTCGTCCCCACTTCCTACTATATCCATCCTTAGTTCACCTTTTACATATTTTCTTTTACATTTAGGTGGAGCTTGAGTGACTCTAGTCATACTTACTTTCGTTATTCATTGATTTAAAAAAGTCCCCGAGTTAATCGAAAATCCAGAGAGCATGCTCAGTGAGGAGTGGTCGTTCCTTGGAAGTGGGTAACTTCTGGGATGGGGTTGTGTGTTGGTATTATAACGAGATTAGAAGGAGGATAAGTTTGAGCCAAGTCCATCGGAAGGGACCGATCTGCCACCATTGTTGGCCCTGACATCTTATCATACTATGTGGCTCATCAGCTGCTGGTACGATCAGGCTGCTACCTCTGCAGGGAGTACAACAGAGTTTGGCTGTTGCAGTTCAAACGGCGCAGCGACCTGGTTCAGGGACGGCACGGCGACCACCCCCAAGCCACTCGGGCCATCAGCTAGTTGACACCAATGTGGTGGACGGCAAATGGCGTTTATTGATGGGTAACAAGGTGTTATATAGCTAGGTTTACAACGTCACATCCGTCTGCTTACATCATAAACTAAACGCTATTGGCTATTAGGGGCCCTATCTTTCCGTACAGCACGATATCTTCCGGCCGCCGTTCCCTAACTATCTGCAACATTTGGCCG
Organism: Tinamus guttatus; assembly: GCF_059628265.1. NCBI lineage: Eukaryota > Metazoa > Chordata > Aves > Tinamiformes > Tinamidae > Tinamus > Tinamus guttatus. The sequence goes on from NW_028289032.1 coordinate 722,724, forward strand.
CGGTGCCTTCACTCCGCTCCACCCTCCATTCACTCATCAGCTGCATGGCACCATCAAGTTACCCCCTCTGCAGGGAAGCCAACAAAGTTTGGCCATGGTGTCTCCGTTCTGCTCCACTCATTTATTCTTATCAGCGTGTGCTCGGAGAGCAGATTGTGTTGCCAAGGGAATCGTGGAGAAGTAGGTTCCGCACATACCAACCATCCTGGAAGTGGTAACTGTCTCTCACCTCAAGCAAGCCTCTGTAATGCCATACCTTCTGTTAGACCCTTGTTTTTCTCTAAGTTCCCCTTTCTCGAGCAATTCTCTCACAATTGTGAACATAGATCCAGAATCTAATTCTTCTGGATACCATTCAGCTCTTATATTTATAGCATCTGTTTTTCTTATGAGCACCTGTTAAATTTAGTGTGTATGTTCAGGTTACCACATCCAATTAAACAGGTCTCGCAGTTAACTACTTGGCTACAGAGTTGACTCATCCCCAAAGCCCATCCACTCTGCTCACTGAATAAGACAGAAGTCCTATAGTATATGGCTATATAATTAAAAATGTATATTAATGGATTTGTAATCTGCTAAAACAAGGTTTTATGACATATGGATAGAATCATAGAATCATAGAATCATAGAATGCTTAGGGTTGGAAGGGACCTCTAGAGATCATCTAGTCCAACCCCCCTGCATACGCAGGGACACCTAGAGCACGTGGCACAGGACTGCGTCCAAACGGGTTTTGAAGATCTCCAGAGAAGGAGACTCCACAACCTCTCTGGGCAGCCTGTTCCAGTGCTCTGTCACCCTCACTGTTAAGAAATTTTTCCTTAAGTTCCTATGGAATTTTTGATGTTTCAGTTTCCGGCCATTTCCTCTAGTCCTATCAGTGGCCACCACTGAAAAGAGACCATCCCCGTCCTCTGCACTCCCTCCCTTGAGGTATTTATATACACTGATTAGATCCCCTCTCAGCCTTCTCTTCTCCAGGCTCAACAGGCCCAGCTCCCTCAGCCTCTCCTCATAGGGCAGATGTTCCAGGCCCCTGATCATCCTTGTAGCCCTGCGCTGGACTCTCTCCAGCAGCTCCACATCCCTCTTGTACTGTGGAGCCCAGAACTGGACACAGTACTCCAGATGCGGCCTCACCAGGGCTGAGTAGAGGGGCAGGATCACCTCCCTCGACCTGCTGGAGATGCTCTTCTTAATGCAGCCCAGGATTCCATTGGCCTTTTTGGCCACGAGGGCACACTGCTGCCTCATGGTCAACTTATCATCCACCATGACACCCAGGTCTTTCTCTGCAGAGCTGCTCTCCACAAGGTCGGTCCCCAGCCTGTACTGGTGTCTGGGGTTATTCCTCCCCAGGTGCAGGACCTTGCACTTGGCCTTGTTGAATTGCATGAGGTTTTTCACCGCCCAGTTGTCCAGTCTGTCCAGGTCCCTCTGGATGGCAGCACAGCCCTCTGGGGTATCGGCTACTCCTCCCAGTTTCGTGTCATCAGCAAACTTGCTGAGGGAGCACTCTGTGCCTTCATCCAGGTCATTGATGAATAAATTGAACAGGACTGGACCAAGGACTGACCCCTGGGGGACCCCACTAGCCACAGGCCTCCAACTAGACTCTGCACCGCTGATCACCACTCTCTGGGCCCTGCCATCCAGCCAGTTCCTAATCCATCTCACTGTGCACTCATCTATCCCACACTTCCGGAGCTTGCCCAGGAGGATGTTGTGAGGGACGGTGTCAAAAGCCTTGGTGAAGTCGAGATAGACGACATCCACCGCTCTCCGCTCGTCTATCCAGCCGGTCATTTCATCATAGAAGGCTATCAGGTTAGTCAGGCAAGATTTCCCCTTGGTGAATCCATGCTGACTACTCTTGAGCACCTTCTTGTCCTCCATGTGCCTGGAGACAACGGCCAGTATGAGCCGTTCCATCACTTTTCCGGGGACGGAGGTGAGGCTGACTGGCCTGTAGTTGCCTGGGTCCTCCTTCTTGCCTTTTTTGAAGACTGGCGTGACATTGGCCTTCTTCCAGTCTTCCGGCACCTCCCCCGTTCTCCAGGATCTTTCAAAGATGATGGAGAGCGGCTTAGCTATGGCATCTGCCAGCTCCCGCAGCACTCTGGGGTGCATCCCATCAGGGCCCATGGATTTGTGGGTATCGAGGTTCCTTAGGTGCTCTCTGACCCAATCTTCCTCTACCCAGGGCAAGTCTTCCTCTCCACCAGCTTCTTCTCTTGTCTCTAGGGCCTGGGGCTCTAAAGGGCTGCCCTTGGTAAACACCGAAGCAAAGAAGGCATTGAGCAACTCTGCTTTTTCTGTGTTATTTGTAACCAAGGTGCCCATCCCGTCCTCCAGCGGACCCACGTTTTCCCTGATCTTCCTTTTGCTGTTAATGTATTTGAAGAAATTTTTTTTGTTATTTTTAACGTCCCTTGCCAGCTTGCCTTCCAGACGTGCCTTAGCTTTCCTTGTGGCATCTCTGCACTCCCTGACTACGTTCCTGTATTTCTCCCAGGGGGCCTGTCCTTTTTTCCACATTCTGTATACCGCTGCCTTCTGCTTGAGCATTGCCACAAGCTCCTGGCTCATCCACGCAGGTCGCCTGCCCCCTCTGCCTCCCTTCCTACACACAGGGATGCACTGTTGCTGGACGTGGAGGAAGTGCCGCTTGAAAACTAACCAGCTCTCTTGGGCCCCCCTTCCTTCTAGAGCACTAGCCCATGGGATTCTACCGAGGAGGTCTCTGAAGAGGCTAAAGTTGGCCCTCCTGAAGTCCATCGTCGCAAGGCTACTTACAGCCCTGCCTCCTCCTCGTTGAATCCTGAACTCCACCAAATCATGGTCACTGCAGCCGAGGGTACCCCCCACCTTAACATCTCCTACTAGGCCCTCCCTATTTGATAGCACGAGGTCCAGTAGCCCACTTCTCCTCGTCGGCTCCTCCACAACCTGCGTCAAAAAGTTATCGTCGACGCTCTGCAGGAACCTCCAGGACTGCTTATGCCTGGCTGTGTTGTCCTCCCAGTTGATGTCGGGGTAGTTGAAGTCCCCCATGAGAACCAGGGCCTGTGACCATGAGGCAACATCCAGCTGCCTATAGAAGGCCTCATCAACCTCCTCGTCTTGGTCAGGTGGCCTGTAGCAGACACCCACCACAGTGTCTCCCACATTAGCCTGCCCTCTAATCCTTACCCACAAGCTCTCAACTCGCTCATCCTCGATTCCCAGATTGAGCTCCATGCATTCCAGTTGCTCTCTCACATAAAGAGCAACTCCACCACCTCGCCTTTGAGCTTTTGAGGATACGCTTTTGAAAACCACTGATCTCCTGAGTGCTTTCTGTAGAAAACTATAAGGAAGAAAAGCAGGACAGCGAATATTCTAGCTGAGGAATAGCCATCTTTAAATTCTGTTATGCTTTTCTTTGGATTGTTAACCTGGAGGAGAGGGGGAAGAGTGATTTAAACTTCACATTATATTAAACTTTATGATGCTTTCTCTACTTCCTTCAGATTGGAGGATTCTCATTAAACAAATTAACAAAATTTAAAGACGTTGAGAATGATACTGTGATTTGGGAGCATAACCCTGTTAATGATTCTGATATGCTGAAAGAAACTTCTCCTAAAAAGGGCAAGGTCTGACCATTTAACTTACTTCTGTAGTAGTCTAACAGTCATTGCTGTTCTTGGAAAAAAAGACCTATCTTCTATTTTTATATTTATATTGCAAAGCCATAAGATGAACTAAGAAATTGCACAGCTGTTTGATATGAGGCTTACTATGCTTGTTTTGGTGCTGAGAAGCTAGCAGAAAACCAGATGCTACTTCAAACTCTGAGATAGCAGTTTTAATCTGTGAACCAGAGGAGAAAATAATTTACAGAATTGAAGCAATTTTATTTTTAAATCAAGTTAAGTATATGAATAATCTTTCCTATTATTTTTGAACTATTTTTGAAAATTATTTATAACAACTTTTTAATAAACATATCACTATATAATTGCATGTTATAACATTTAATGATACATTTTCATCCAATATTTTTTACCTTTTTACCAATTTTTTTAACTTTTTAAAGAGTAAAACTGTCTGTTATTGTTAAAGATCATTTTGTTAAAACCTCTAAAATTATTCTTAACTATCAAAATATTATTAAATGACTTGTGCTATGCAAATACATTGACACAGTTTTTAATTTAATGAATTTACAAATATTAAGATGAAATGCTTAAAAATATTAAAAGTCTGAGTTGATGTTTTGCCAATTGATGAGGGGGATGGGGCAGGGGACAGGGACAGAAAGAACCAGACACCAATGGAAAGAACTGTCTTATTTCACTATTAATATTAAGGCAATATCAAATGATACATTTAACAAAACAATAAGCTCACTATGCGCTCTGTTTTAGCAACAGACAAAATAAGGAAGGTAATGCACCTAACCATTACTATACAAGAAAGAGAATAGTGATTAAGAAAAAGATCCATCCTCAATTGCCTCAATATGTTACCATCATCCATATCCGCAGCGGCTGGGGAGCCCCTGTTGCAGCGAGGATTTGGAGAGCCTTCCCAGCAATTGGGAGGTCTTACGCAACACGTCCACCTGTAAGTGAAGTCTCCAAAGTTGCAGCAAGAGGGCCCAGCTTTTATAGAGCCAAATCAGCAAATCACGATAACTTGCATTTTCTTTGTGAGAGGTAGCATCTAGTGCATCATACTTTCCCTACCATCCGGGACCGAGACTTGGCCAGAGCCCAGGCCTCAGATGGGAGGGTTCCCTTCAAGGTCAAAAACAGCTGCACAAGAGCCTACAAAAGTTACAGCTTAATAAGCCTACATGCAGGTTAGCATGAGCAGTTCTACAGGCAAGTTTTGTGTACTTCTACAAGGGCAGTGATGTATTCAACCCCGACTTGGGCCTGTCGTTCAGGCCCTGGTACTTCAGTTGGTTTATTAATACTTCTTATGAAGAAAACGGAGGTATTCCAGAGTAACTCAATCGTGCTTCTTTTATAAATAAAAATTTATATTAAGTATAATTATTTTCATATTTTGAAATGTAAACAATGTAGGTATTGGAAAAATAAATATTTCTATTGCTTTTAGTCTGTCATTTGGCCAGAATGTGGCAAAAACACCAAATCTGTTGGGCAGCTGTGATTGGAACTTCTCCATTTCTACACAGAGGAATTTGATTTTAAAGAGCATGTCATATGCATTAGGAGAAAAAATCTGCTCAAAACTTTCAAAAAGCACTGGACTTCCTGGGCTGGACTTCGTAATTGAAGGTAAAAACACATAAAGCACATGACTATGTGGAATACCTTTAATGTCCCCATGACAAATTTCCACATGGCTTGTTTCATTTTTCTATTGCTAGATTAGAAATTGCTATTTGTGTATGTTTTGAAATCTCAGCAAAATTTCCATTGAATTTCAATGCTGCTAGAAAGTATTTTTTTTTTCTTTCTGAAAAACTGACTTGAAAATGAATTTATCCAAATGCTTTGGAAAACTTAGCTGTAATGCAATTGAGATTTTTGCTAATTTATATTTAGTACACTCCATATTTGGATAACTGATCATACTGTATGCATGTGTTACACTATTAAATAATTACACGGTATGAAGAAAATGCAGTGACACATTCTAAATAACTTTCTTAAGCCACAATTCACTGGCCTGACTGTTTTTCTTTTAACAGAAAGGATTTCTATTCCCCTACCCCCACACAAAACTTATTCTTTTATAATATTTCAGTCAGTTCAGAGCTGAACTGCTGTGTTCCTTTGTCCTTGGAGTGAATTTGTGTTCAATAACCTTGCAAAGAATTTTGGCATGTTAAATCTGTATCAGAAATAGCTGCCTTGATGAGGTGTGTGTACACACACACACACACATACCCCTATATATAGATATATATTTTTTACACTCGTGTGCAATTGCTCTCTCCTGATTTTGCCCTGGACTTGAGTAATACCTGTAATGCTTTTTATACAGATCCCTTTGATCTGAATCACAATCTTGGAGCTGGTTTATCAAGAAAATAAGTTTTCTATTTACAAATTTGGGTGTAAAATTATTATCTTATTTTAGATCTTCTTTTGAAGGCTTGTTTCATATTTGAATGATTTTTTTTCCCTTTAGTGACAAATTTTATAATGAAATCTTTTATCAATGGGAAGAGGGTAGTATTTGGTCCCTGTATAAAAATATTTCCTAAAGAATATCCATCAAAAATGGTAAGTTGCTTTAAAGGATGGGGCAGTTTTAAAAGAGCACCATGGGCATGCTCTTATGGTATATAAAGTATCCCTTGTGGGAGTATGGTTGCCCTTGCTTTATGCTCTTCTCATTTAAATCTAAATGGTACTATAAAAATCTCTATTGTGAGAATTATTGCTCAGTGTTGTTTCTGTGGTGTTTGTACATGAAAAGTTGTAGCATGCAGCATGCTAGTCAGGGCTTCATGGTACACACTTATAAAATTAGTCCCTGACAAAATAGCTTATTTTTTTTCTCCTGCAGTTAAAAACAACTTGCAGATGTAGTGGTCAGCAGGCTCCCTGTGAAGAGGTGGGAGTGGCCAGTTATTTCATTTGGTCTTTCAAGAGTTCAGCGACACACACGAGTTTATTCTTTTCCTTAACTCAATGTAGTTTAATCCTCACTTATCTATCTTAGATTCTTAAATGTGTGAATTAGTTTTTTGAATGCATGATTTCTTTTTCAGGAATATTTCTTTGATCCAGAACTACTGACAGAAGCAGAATTGGCACCGAATGATAGATGCTGCAGAATTTGTGGTAAAATTGGTCATTTCATGAAAGATGAAGAAAGTTAGTATTTGGAATCTGTATGGAACATTTCCTTTGTATTGCTCAGAAGTAATATTAGGATAGTAATGCTAAAGTATAGTCAGTGTTGAATCAGAAATTATGTATTCATGTCCAAACACGAAATAATGGCATGACAGCGTGACTCTTTTTAAGCACACGTAGATTGGAACAGTATCCTTTCTATATGCAAAAGCAAGGCTTTCTCATCTTTAGTCATAAAATATTCAAAATTCAGTTAATGCTTTCCTGTAGCAAATGAATGCTAAATTGATTTTCTTGCTCTTTACATGACAGTGTAAACTTTAAATTGATCCAAGATAATAAAGCATTTTAAAGAATTCGTGTTTTTAAGTCTGTGAAAATCAGGAAATAAAACTTTGAGGAAATCATGAAAGCCTTTGTGCTCATAAAATCGGAAACTTTTTTTAAGTAATTGTTACAAACCAGATATTTCCTGGAAATCCGGACATATCCAGAGGGACCTGGATGGACTGGACAACTGGGCGGTGAAAAACCTCATGAAATTCAACAAGGCCAAGTGCAAGGTTCTGCACCTGGGGAGGAATAACCCCAGACACCAGTACAGGCTGGGGACCGACCTTCTGGAGGGCAGCTCTGCAGAGAAAGACCTGGGTGTCATGGTGGATGACAAGTTGACCATGAGGCAGCAGTGTGCCCTCGTGGCCAAGAAGGCCAATGGGATCCTGGGGTAGATTAAGAAGAGCGTCTCCAGCAGGTCGAGGGAGGTGATCCTGCCCCTCTACTCAGCCCTGGTGAGGCCACATCTGGAGTATTGTGTCCAGTTCTGGGCAGTACAAGAGGGATGTGGAGCTGCTGGAGAGCGTCCAGCGCAGGGCTACAAGGATGATCAGGGGCCTGGAACATCTGCCCTATGAGGAGAGGCTGAAGGAGCTGGGCCTGTTCAGCCTGGAGAAGAGAAGGCTGAGAGGGGATCTAATCAGTGTCTATAAGTACCTCAAGGGAGGGAGTGAGGAGGATGGGGCTGGCCTCTTTTCAGTGGTGGCCACTGATAGAACTAGAGGTAATGGCCACAAACTGAAGCACCAAAAGTTCCACATGAACTTAAGGAAAAATTTTTTAACAGTGAGGGTGACAGAGCACTGGAACAGGCTGCCCAGAGAGGTTGTGGAGTCTCCTTCTCTGGAGATCTTCAAAACCCGCTTGGATGCAGTCCTGTGCCACGTGCTCTAGGTGACCCTGCATGTGCAGGGGGGTTGGACTAGATGACCTCTAGAGGTCCCTTCCAACCTTAAGCATTGTATGATTCTATGAAGGGTTGAGTCCTGGGCTTGTAGTAAAATCAACATCTCGCTTGCTTGCTGACAACATTAGCTTCTCCCCATGTGATATGTCCTCCTGTAAACCTTTTGAGAGTTGCTACCAGTATTAATATTTAAACTCATTACAAGATGTGAATTGTATCCACAGGGATAAAAGAAATTAATTTGTTTAAGAATATGCACCTTGTAAGACTGTACAGTGCACTAATAGTAAATCCACCTATTTCATATTGAGTTAGTGTCTTGCAATGCATCAGTGTTTGCAGTCTGTTTAACTTTCTGTGCTATTATTTCTGGTTTTTATCTGCAATAGTTCAAGAAGTAAAAAAGTTGATCTCAATTTGCAAGAAAGCAATTTGTATTACAAATTGTGCTGAAGGCTCCCAGTGGAGTTTGAGGATTTGTTGAGCTAGATGCTAATACATTCATTAAGACCAGATTTTTGTATTCTGAAAGAACAGATATGGCCTATTTCAGACAGAATTGCACTTGTTCTTTGTCCCCAATTTTTGTTAAAATGTATTGTTCCATAGAAACAACCCAAGGCTCAAAAGCATGAAGTACCCGCTGATTTGTCAAAGTGAGCTTATTTACTCTGTTAGGAGCAGAAGAAAGCTGAGGATCAAAACAAACATTGTGTAGTAAAATTTCTCATTGAAAACAGAACTGTTTGGCTGCTGCTTTTTTTTCTCTCTTCTTTAAGATTTTTTTCTCTCTTATTTAAGATTATCCTTGAAGTTAGTTCAATCTGATTTTTTTTTAAACAAATTTGGACCCAAAAAGATAAAAAAGCAGAGTGGAAATTACTCTCAAAACTGAGACTAAATTTGATCACTGACTAGAATGAGATAACAAAATAAAATCCTGAGTGGCGTGGAGAGAAAAGGAGACAAGAAAGACAAGGAGAGAGGAAGTGGCAAGGTGTTGGAAGAGACAAGAAACAGCAGTTATTCATTCACTAACAGACATAAAAAGAAAGAAATGAGCAAGCAGTAGTTCAGAACAATCAAAATAAATGCTCTTTCACACAATGTATAGTAAAACTTCAGACTTGTAATGTCCATAATGTCTAGTTGCAGCAGGTCTGTGCAGGTTAGAAAGCAATTGGATAAACTCAGACAAACACCTACTTCCCTCCCCTCCTGAAATATTAAGATGTGGCTTTTGGCTGCAGAAGTTGCTGAGCCAGAAGTAGATGGTGTTAAGAGAATACTGCTTTATGGCTGCTGATCTGGTACAGCTGTTGCTACCTCTCAAGTGCTTTGTCTTCCCTACTCCTAAAATGCAGGTGTTCAGTAATGGTATAATCTATGAACTTTGCTCTTGAAATCCCAGGGGCTAATACTGTAGGAAACATTAGCTGAACAGTGGTGCAATGTGCTCCCTTATTTCCTATTTTTTTTTTTTTTGTGATTGGAAAAGAGCATGTCTCAGGAGACTGAAGTGGTAGGAGAAATGTATCTGTGTATGTGCGTGCCTGTATCACTTCATAGCAAATTTTAAAATTCACTCTTCTGGCTACAGGTCAGCAAATAGAAGTTTTTTTCCAACTCTGCAATTTGAGTGTAGGGAGAGTTGTTTTTATGGGGACCAGTATATTTTAGAGACCTTGCCTAAAGATGCTGTTGACCAAGTTGGCTTAGATTCATCCCCTCTAAAGTAGAAATGCCCTGATATAGAGAAGGGGGAGAAGAAAAAAAAAGCTTAGTTCTCTTAACTAAGGACCTTTATCTGAAAAAGCTTTACATGGGCAATGGTTGTTTGACAATGGGATGTAGACTATATTAAAAGACTGTTTCTGACCTTTTTTGTGTGTGTTTGTATGTATCCATGTATAAGTATATATGCACACGTTCACTTGTTTTTTTTCTCTCTGTGGATTCTAGTGGACTCTCAGATTCCTGGGAGGCATGTATCGAAAGTTGCCCTTTCTGGTTACAGGAAACTGAGCCCTTAAATGAACCTTTAATCCCTGAGGGGAAAATAAGAGTAAATATTTACCTAGTCCAGAAGTGATGAATGAAAATCCAAACCCTGATTCCCTTGACTTTTTCCAAATAATAAAACTATTTAAGTGTAACTAGGAAGATCTTTGAATGATAAAAGGAATTTTATTCTATTTTTATTATTTTATTAATTTTTATTGTTCTTAACAAAGAAAAATGAAAATGTATTCCACTGACATGTAGGTGTGGAAGGAGTGTTTGTGGAAGAATTGTTTGAAAGCAGGAACTGAGAGGAAAACTAGGGCCTAACACAGCTCTGGCATTACAGAGGCCTGCTTGGGGTGCTACACAGTTGCCACTTCCAGGATGGTTGGTATGCACGGACTCTGCTCCTCCACGGTTCCCTGGGCAACGCAATCTGCCCTCCTCGCAGCTGCAAAAGGGAGTAACGGAGGATGGAGCGGGGTGAAGGCTCCGCGGCCAAACTCTGTTGCACTCCCTGTGCTGGGCTGCTGATAAGCTGCACAGTGGCTGTCTAATGAGAGATATACGATAACAAGTCCGGTGCTGAGCCAGCAAAGGTGGCAAATGATGAACTTTGCTTGAACTTTGCTCATTATAATGTGAAAACCGTACCTCCATCTCAGAAGTTACCCGCCTCCGAGGTACGACCACCCCTCACTGAGCATGCGCTCTAGATTTTCGGTTGACTGTACCTTTAAATGAAAGCGAGAAACTTTTTCACCAATCAATAACAATATTAAGTATGACTCCAGTCACTCAAGCTCCACCTGAATGTAAAGAAAAGTATAAAAGGTGAACTAAGGATGAAAAGTAGGGAGGGAAGAAACCATCGTAACTCCTGGGTCAGTCGACAGGCTGATCCCCCTTCCCTCTCCTCGCGCTGGGACGCTGCCTGAAGAGACTAAGAAGCGAGAGGGAAGAATCCATCATAAATTCTGGATCAGTTGATGCACTGATCCCCCTTTCCTCCCCTCGCGCTGGGACGCTGCCTGAGGAGACTCGAGACTGAGAGCCCTCTCCCATCTTCTGGGGTGAGTGATGATTGCACATTTGTACATCAGAGCTAGCTAAAAATCCCACGCTCTAGTAGAGAATTTCCTGTACTGACATCCGAAACCTGCTTTGTAAATGTTGCATTTGAATAAATCATACTGTTTGTGAACTCGACTACTTGTTTGGGGGGAGGCGATCGGACCTACAGTTGACAGACTGTTCGTGAATCCGATACTGCCAGAGTCGAGCTTATAGTTGATTACACTATTTGGGAACTCGATTCGCTCTTAGGAAGGCGATCGGACCTACGGTCCACGGACTGTTCGTGAATCCGATACTGCCAGGGTCGAGCTTATAGTGGATCACGCTATTTGGGAACTCGATTCGCTCCTAGGAAGGCGATCGGACCTACGGTCCACGGACTGTTCGTGAATCCGATACTGCCAGGGTCGAGCTTATAGTGGATCACGCTATTTGGGAACTCGATTCGCTCCTAGGAAGGCGATCGGACCTACAGTCCACAGACTGTTTGTGAATCCGATACTTTTTTTTGATATCTCCTTCCCCCCCCCACCACCACTACCACTGCGGCTTTCAAACTGCAACATTTTCAACACAAAATTGGCGTAGTCGGCAGGATGTCGATAAAGGAATTCCTACGGAGACAGAAATGTGGTCCCTCAGAAGGTGGGGAAGATTGGGCCAGAGATAATTGGTCAGATCCTGAAAAGGTTTTGCAATGAATGGAGGAATGCCATGCTAAGTTTAAGGACGGCAAAGGCAAGGGTGTTATTTGTGCTATTCTGGGCGGTTGCTTAATTCAGGCGCAGAAGGACTATAAAATATTTGAGAAATTGAAATTAGATTATCAAGGTAAGAATTCAGAAATTCAACATTTGCAGTATGAATTAGAGAAGGAAAAGAGACGTACCCAGTTACTGGAGCAGCGAATTGAAACAATGCTGATGCAGGCACCCCGACCCCCTAATATGCGGCAAATCAGAAAGTTAATTATTAACACTGAGCCTGAGGACTGGGACGGGGACATATGGGGAGATCCAGATAAAGAGATACAAGAAGAATCCTCAGAATTAGTGGCTGTTCGGCCGCTGATAAAGACCGAAACATCTGAAGGTCCCCGAGGTCGGAATCCCCGCACCACAGTTCGGACTACTCCTTATTCAGGTTCAGAATTAGGAGAACTGCAGACTAAATTTTCAAGAAAGCCTGGGGAAACCGAAACTGAATACTTGTGGAGAGTTTCCCTTTCAGGTGGCGACAGAATATTGTTAGACAGAGAAGAATCTTTAGGCTTTTGGGGACCAGGAGTGTTTCTAGATGAGGGGTTCCCAGATGATAATCGATCTATTACTGCTCGAGTTGCTTACTGGGCAGGGGGAATAGACCCCAGAGAAAGAGGCGAGCCACTAATAATCAAAGTTAGGGGACTGTCTGGCTTATCACAGGCGATGCAGAAAGCTGCTTGTATTCAGGCAATGTATGACCGAGGACGCTTTGATGTTCCGTTAATGGCTCCGGTAGACCCAGTCCACCTAAGGCCCCTTATTAAGGGTCTGCCTGACACAGCAAAGATATATATGCAAAATTTAAAGGAAAGGGTCATTCGGGCCCAACAGCATAATGATCAGAACCTTCACGCCCCCCCAGCACACGTTCCTACTTGGGCAGAGCTGTTACATGACATGGTGAGTTATGGACGAGAGATGGCATGGTCAGACCTTGAGCCTCTATCAGAACAATCAGGGAGAGGTAGGAAGGTATTTCACACGAGAAAATTGGAGGGTCGACCATACCCAAAACATGAACTGGAACCCTTTCAGGGTCTGCCGGCATCAGTAAATCAAATTAACAGCCCTCTGCGTAACGATTTATGGCGACAAGCATTAGCTTTAGGAGTGCCCCGCGCTATGTTGCAGGGGCAATCCACAAGCTGCATCAGAAAATTGGTTGAAATCCTGGAACGCAGAACAACTGAATCTCCTCCTCCAAGCAGACAAGACAAGAACTCCCCCTCTGCCCCCGCCTCTGACAGAACAAACAATCCCTTTGCTCCTCTAAGTGAAGAGTTTAGGAGATCAAAAAACTAAGCAATGCGGATTGGGATTCAGGCCGCCCAACCCGCATGATACATATTTTTCAATGGTCTGAAAACAAAGAACCCTATATATCAATTCCTGTTGGTCCAAAAAAACTTAGTCTAGAATTTTTGATTGATACTGGAGCACAAATTAGTGTTCTGAACAAGTTGCAAGCAGAATCATTAGGAATTAAACCCTCTCAAAAATATATTGTAATTAGTGGAGTAACAGGTGCTAAAGAAAAATGCCCACTTGCTAGGACACAATTATGGTTGCCTGGGGAAAAGAGGATGACAGCTGTGGATGTGGTACTAAGTTCACACCCTGGGAACATTCTAGGATACGATGTGCTTAGAGGAAAGCGATGGTATCTGCCTAATGGTAGTGTTTGGAATTTTGGAGGAAAGGAGCAGGAAAGCATAACGGTAGGAGTGCTGGAAGTAACACATGCCCTGCCCCCATCTCATGTGACCAATGTTCCCCAGTACCCTTTGCCTGCAGCTGCAAAGAAGGGAATAACTGAAGTAATTGTGGACTTAGAAAAGCGAGGCATAATTGGCCGAACACATTCTCCGTATAACTCCCCGGTGTGGCCTGTCAAGAAGCCGGATGGCAAGTGGAGAATGACAATTGATTACCGAAAACTTAATCATAACACCGGCCCACTAACAGCGGCAGTCCCTAGCATAGCTGAGATTGTCATGGCTATACGATCAGCTGCACACCCCTGGATGGCCACCCTAGATATCAAAGATATGTTCTTTATGGTACCCTTATGCCGAGGCCCACCCCGCGAGACGGAATGAACGACACTTCAATGTGAAGCAGGTTCAATTCGTTTACTATTCTCTACGGTGTAGCTTTATACAATTCTATCACCTGTAAGCGTACACACGCGCTAAGCAACAGCATTCTCATTGGTTAAGCTATAGTGTCCATGCATAACTAGCTTGCAGCTGGCTGACATTCCTTTCCGATGCTCTATTGCTGGTCCTCCCGGATGCTTATCTGGCTATGGCCGGCCTAGTTCATTAAAAAGTTGCTAACGAGCGTTATCTTCTCCGGGTGGCCTTGGTTCCCATCGCTTCAGTTCCCGGTTCTCACCGCCTCAGCTCCTCGGTTCTCATCACTTCAGCTCCTCAGTTCTCATCACTTCAGCTCCTCGTATTCCTGTAAAAGTGCTAAGGCCCCAACATTTCCCCCTCTTTTTTCAAAAACAGAATTAGCGGTATTATGCATCAAGCGTTGCAAGTATTGGCAAAAGCAAGGTAACATAATCACAAGCACGAGTATAACCATCCCGATCACGCACAAGTGGTACAACATTTCTGTAATCCATGGTCCTAAGCCTAACGATCTGAGCCAATCTTCTAATCCCCAACTTTCTTCCTTCAACTTGTGCAGCCCTTCTTTCAAGAGTGCAATCTTTTTATGGATAGACTCTGAATGATCGGATAAGTTTAAACAACACATACCTTCAAAATCCTCACACCCATGCCCATGTGCTAAAAGCAGAAAATCTACTGCGGCTCTATTCTGCAATACTACATGATTTACACTAGCTACATCTTGCGATAGCTGATCTAAAATGTCTGATGTTAAATTTAATTCATTCCTTGTCCAGCATGCTAGCTGTTTCAAGGAAGTCATTGCTCGTGCGGCAGTGCTCCCTGGGATAAGCAGGGACACGAAGATAGTTTTGACCCTTGACCAAAATCTTGGATCCCCAACTTTTGTACAATCTAACTCATGTATCGATCGTTTCTTCCTTTTGGATACAAAGGTCATCACTTGAGATATATTAGGGTGAAACAAACTCAGTCTCCCCAGATAACACGGACCTCCTTGTGGACTGGACGGTACTCCGTTCCATGCCCGGTCTCCGCATATTAAAAACACTCCTGGTGGTAGCCGTTTTGCAGAGAAGCTCGTTAATTTACATTGGGTATATGTGTGAAGATAAACATCATTAATTTTCAGCCCCGAGTTAACTGTTGCCCATTGCGATGTACTTTCTTCAAGTGCACCTTTGCTATGCAGTTCAAAACTAACCCATCCACCGTTTCGGGTGGTATTTGTGGCATTCAGACTTCCCAACAAGTCTAATTCCTCCGGCGGGGAAGTCAGAGTGCCATTCAGACTTTTAATGATTTCACATTGCCAGCACCCGTCTAACTGTTCTGCCGTTCGCTTTGATCGGTAAGAGCACATAGTAGTATTTAATAGAGTATCATTAAGCACAGCAAAATTAGCTACGTACCCATTGAATTCTTGAGGTTGCCAAACAGGGACACCTATCAAACAAGTACGAAAAGGGTCTCCTGGACGTTCCAAGCTAAGACAGAAGGCACTTTGGCCTGTCTGATTAGCTATGGTGACCCAAATGTTCTCCCTCTGCTGAATTTCTGTCTGCCATTTCCCCTGCACTATTCCTGTCACTGTTATCAAGATGATTACCAAACAGCTGAACCTGGTCCATTCTGACATCCTGGTCCATTGATTGTTCCTGTCTGTTCCGCAACCACGGTCGTACCCACTTGGCTGGTACCCAGGTCGCTCCATCTCCTGCAAGTACACAAGCATAACCCCGTCCCCACGTAATTAACTCGACTGGACCTTCCCAGATCTGTTTCTGCGGCCAGAAAACTTCTACCTGCACCTTCTTTCCTGAAAGATCAGCTGGGTTTTTAGAAAAATGGGTGAAAATAGGTATACTATCATCATTTCGAGGGTTAAGCCAATTTAAAACATAACATGCTTTACTGATTAACTCGTAGGGACTCTTCTCCCCCTCTTTTTTCAAAGCAAACAATAATTGTTTTAAATTTTTATGGTGACGCTCGATAATGGCCTGACCACCAGAATTATAAGGGATACCCGTCTGATGGATTATTCCCCATTGCTGGAAAAAGGTTGCACAGGTGTTACTCTTATACGCAGGTGCATTATCTGTCTTTATGATGTCAGGCTTTCCTAAAACAGCAATTGCCTGAGTCCAATGTTTACAGGCTGACTTGGCATTTGCAGAAGTGGCTGGGGTGGCCCATAAAGCCTTTGAACAGGTATCCACAGTAACATGTAAATACTTGAGGTGCCCAAAAGGTGCAAACTCCGTTACATCTGACTGCCATATCTGTCTTGGTTGTAATCCCCTCGGGTTAGTACCCATTTCCTGTAAAGGGGTCAAGCGTGCACAATCAGGACAAGCAGCAATAATAGCACGAGCTGTTGCTCGGGAAATTTTAAATGCGCGTTGTAACGCTCGAGCAGACTGATGAAAAAATGAATGAGAAGATGATGCCTGCTGTTCCACCGAGCAAGGAATACCTGCTGCTGACACAACACTATCTATGACTGCATTGCCTTCTGTTAAAGGACCAGGGAGTGCAGTGTGGCTACGGATATGTGATACCCAAAAAGCATACCTCCTCTGTTGTATGATGTTCCAAAGCTGAACAAACAAGGCTTGGAGACTATGGTTGTTTACGTGCCCTATAATTGCCCTATTAATTCGTTGAACAATGCCTACCACATACAAGGAATCAATGACTATATTTATGGGCTGATCGTGAAAGGTTAAAAATGCCCAAACTACAGCTTTTAGTTCCAGGACCTGCACGGATGCAGTCTCTTTCCGAATTTGTGTTTTCCAGAGATCTGACTCCCGGAAAGCATACCCATACTTTCCAGTTTTGCTACTAGCATCCGTGAATACAGTAATCGCGTTTGACAATGGTCTTGAGCTCCGGATTTCTCGCTCTTCCAGCTCCAAAGAGGTGTGGAAGAGAGGATGCTTAGGATAGTGATTGTCCACTTTAATTCCCTGAATGGCTAAGGCAAATTCTACGCTGTTCAAGCACCATTCTTCGACTATCTCCAGAGCCTTTAGAGGCAGAATAATACTGTCAGGCTCCCTACCGGCAATTGTTCGTAAACGCTGCCGGGCTTTCAAAACTCCCATTCCAATTGCCTCATGCCTCTGAGTTAAGGTGCGTCGTAGGTGACTTGGAAGAAAAACCCATTCGAGTATAAACAAGATCCCCTTCTCATTTATCTGGGCAATGATTACTGCTACCTCCCTTTTCCGATTATAAACCACCAAAGATATTGGTAACCCTTCCTGTAATCTATAGGCAGCTGTTCCGGCTATCTTCCCCTCAATTCGTTCTAAGGCTGTGGCAGCCTGTGGAGTTAAGCTCCGCTTTTCCGCAGGCTCTTTAGCTCCTCTGAGCAGTTGAAACAACGGCTCCATTTCCTCATTGGTAATACCACAAAAATTTCTGATCCACTGAATGTCTCCCACTAATTTTTGCACACAGTTAACAGTGTCAATTTTTGTCTGCAATTTAAGCTTTTGGGGTCTAATTCTAGCCTCTGTGATAACCATACCCAAATAATTCCAAGGAGCTTGCCTTTGCACTTTCTCAGGGGCAACAACCAAACCAAATTCCTTTAAACAAGTAATTAATTCCTCTTCGTGCGTAGCTGGTAAAACTTCAGGGCTTGCTACTAGGATGTCATCCATATAATGATACGTAATTAAATCTGGGTGATTTTTCCTCCACGGTTTCAGGGCCAAATTCACAAACCATTGACAGATGGTTGGCGAATTTTTCATTCCCTGTGGAAGAACTACCCACTGATATCGTTCCGATGGGCCTTCCCTATTAATCGTAGGAACCGTAAAGGCAAATTTGTCACTGTCTTCCGGGTCGAGGGGTATTGTAAAGAAACAATCTTTCAGATCAATTACTAACAAATGCCATGCTTGTGGGAGCATAACAGGTGAAGGCAACCCTGGCTGTAATGCTCCCATGTTTGCCATGCATGCGTTAACAGCTCGGAGATCATGTAACAATCTCCACTTTCCTGATTTTTTCTTAATGGTGAAAATAGGGGTGTTCCAAGGACTTGTTGACGGCTTAATATGACCTTGGTCTAATTGTTCTTTAACTAGTTCCTTTAGGTAATGCAGCTTCTCCTCTGGCAGCGGCCATTGGTCCACCCACACAGGGTCCTTCGTGGTCCATGTTAACTTTAAGGTGGGGCGGAAGCTGCCCCCAATGGCCGCTAGGGAAAAGGTGTCTGCAAGATGATTCCCCACTGGGCCAGAACATCCCTTCCCAACAGCCACAGTGATGTACACATCACATAAGGTTTTATCATGGCTCTGTTTCCCTCTTTATCCATGATGGTTACAAAGCATCGACTAACCTGCGTAGGAGATTGCCCTCCGATACCTGTCACAGGAGCATCAATTTCTTGCAGATCCCACTGAGGTGGCCATGCAAACTTGGGAACGATAGTGATATCTGAACCTGTATCAATCATCATGGCAACATCAGTAAGACGAATACCATCCGGTCCCACCATACTCACGAGTCTTGTCGGACGCTGAGTAGTTATTTTTTCACAAAAGGCAACCTGGGGGGGTCCAGAAGATCCAAAGCCTTTGTTTCCACGCTGGGCCTGTCCAGGATTAGGAACTAGAGCTCGAAAAGGTATCAATTGGGCTATCCTGCTCAGTGCTGGAATAGTAACAGGAGGATTGAAAATTTTAATCATTATGCCAATATTTCCAGAGTAATCAGCATCAATACACCCTGGTAGAACAAAAATACCCATTTTTGAAGCTGAGGAACGGCCAATCACCAAAGCGGATAGGCCCTTCCCCAGGGGACCAGTGCACGTAGATTCCAATATGTGCACATCAGAATCTCTAATTACTGTGGATTTTGCCACGGCCAAATCGACTCCTGCACTTCCGCAAGTTGCGGAGGAGAGCTCGCAGAGGCAGCCATCGTTTGGGGATATTTGTTCGCCGCGTCCCTCATAACGCGGCAGCTCCCGTTTCCCTGCAACTGTGTACCGTTCTTATAACATCGTGACCGACATTCTGCTGCCTTATGCCCAAACTTTTGACATTTAGCACAGTTCCCATTAAATCCTTTCGGGCCCACACCTTCAACTCTAAATTTGTTAGGACACCTTCTTTTCACATGTCCTGGTAGGCCACATTGAAAACACACTCCATGAAATCCTTTATCCCCCTTTCCAGATATTCTCCCCTCCTTGAGTGCTGTAGCCAAAGCCACGGCATGTATTTTAGCCTTCTGCTCTTCTTCGACCAGTGGTGCTCGGGAACATACTTCTATCATTTGAATAATCGAGGCCCCTGGTGGCAGAGTAGCCAACAGTTGTTTACAGGATTGATTTGCGTTCTGTATTGCCAATTCCTTAGCCAATATTGCTTTCATCTCTGGAGGCACATTAGGTGCCATATCCAGGGCATCCTTCAGCCGGTCGACAAAACCGAAAAAAGGCTCGTCTGGCTTTTGCATTATTTTAGTATATGGCAATTGAGGTGTTCCTATCTGTGGCAGGGCAAGAAAGGTTGCTAAAGCTGCATTTTTTGATTGTTGTAATACTCTAGGGTGAAGCGCTGCTTGGGCCTCAACTGCCCGATAACGCCCATTTCCCATCAGTTGGTCGAGAGTGGCGACCCTTAACGGATCATCCATACTACAATTTAGATTTTCCAATTGCTTTTCTTCTAACCTTTCTTGCCACTTTGCTAGCCAGAGCATATAGGTAGTAGAGGAAAGCAGAAGTTCCATTATAGCCCTGCTGTCTGCAGGAACCATACTCGAATATTTAAACAAGGCAGAGACTTGGTTTCGAACAAGCTTATTATCATGTCCATATTGCATCACTGTTTTTTGTAAATCTCGCACCAATTTCCAATCTAAAGGCTCCCACTTGGGGCCCTGGGCTCCCACTACTACGGGGGCTGCTATTGGAGTTAATATAAAGTCCCCCTGTAACCGAGCATTCTCTATCAACCCCTTATACCGCGCTCCCGCGTTAAAAGTTGGATCAATAGGTGGCGCCACATCCTTACTTTTTCCCGCACTATCACTTCCACTTACAGTGGCTCGGAACCACGACAACAACCCTTCTTCATCTGGATCGCTCCCTCCAGCTGCTTCCCCTTTCTTTTGAGCCTTCCATAACTCCTCAATCTCTCCACCCAAAATGTAACCCTCCATACCAAATTTTGCCTGTAGATAATTTTTTGCTTCGTCAATTGTCATACTCCCTTCTTTAACCTTCTGCAGTACCCACTCCTTTTGTCGTTTCATAACCTCTTCATTCACCTTAGAGCTAGAAGTACCTTTTCGCGCCTCCCATTGCCCCAGTTGTTTATCCACATTCTCCAACCCCTCTACGATAGCCTTATGGGCAGCCTTATATGCTGCCTTCACATCCCTTGCCCTGGACCCACAATCTAAGCGCCGCATCTGTTCCAATAACTCCGTCATTCTCTCTGTTTGCTCCCGAAGTTCTCGTCGCATTCCTTGGATGGTACTGTCATCGTCATCCGACCCATTCGGGATCGGTACTTTAATCGGATCCACGTCCATTTCGGGCGCTGTGGGGAGTGGTCGTTCCGGGGGTGGTCGTTCCTCCCCCTCCCATGGTGGAAGATACTCATCCACTCCCCCCCATACTTCACGTTCAGCTAGAGTTACTGGACACGCCTGTCGAGATGAAATCCCTTTTTCCTTATTGTCCATTTCCTCGTATGGATTCGGTTCAATAATTTCAGTCCACTCGGAGTCTCCTGAGCCACTCTCCTCCCCCTTTTCTCCGCCGAGTGCCTCTCGCAAAGCAGCAGCGACTTGAGCCTCCCCGTGCAATTGTTCAAGCATTAGCCGCACGGGACGATATATTTTCGCAAGTCGCCGAGCTTCCTTTGAACCTACTTGCACACCATCCCACAGTTCTTTTCCCACTCGCTCCCAGGACTCGAGCTTATATACCTGAGAAGTTTCTTCTATGAGTTTTTTCTGCTTACAAAACAGCAGCAAGTCAATTAAATCGTCTTTTGAGATCTCAGTTTCAGTCTTTTGAGCGAGCTTTAACAAACTTTCTATAATAGCACGCTCCGTTGCTGATGCAGCAATTTCCATCCTAGTTGCTGATGCAGCAATCCCCATCCTGCCCCTGACTCACCAGGTCAGTCCTGACTCACTAGGTCAGCCGTGGCCACGATCCGCCTCTCCCGGGCGCCCAGCTACTTCTCCGCTGGCTGCAGGATCCCTCGCGTTCTCGGCTCCACTCTACCCACGGTCGTATCACGTCGGGGTCACCAGATGCCGAGGCCCACCCCGCGAGACGGAATGAACGACACTTCAATGTGAAGCAGGTTCAATTCGTTTACTATTCTCTACGGTGTAGCTTTATACAATTCTATCACCTGTAAGCGTACACACGCGCTAAGCAACAGCATTCTCATTGGTTAAGCTATAGTGTCCATGCATAACTAGCTTGCAGCTGGCTGACATTCCTTTCCGATGCTCTATTGCTGGTCCTCCCGGATGCTTATCTGGCTATGGCCGGCCTAGTTCATTAAAAAGTTGCTAACGAGCGTTATCTTCTCCGGGTGGCCTTGGTTCCCATCGCTTCAGTTCCCGGTTCTCACCGCCTCAGCTCCTCAGTTCTCATCACTTCAGCTCCTCGTATTCCTGTAAAAGTGCTAAGGCCCCAACACCCTTAGATGATAAAGATAAGCCACAGGTTGCATTTACATGGGATGGTGTACAATACACCTTTAATCGATTGCCACAGGGATATAAACACTCACCCACTATTGCACATAATGCGCTCGCAAAGCTTCTAGCCACAGTAAAGAAACCCCCTGAAATATGCATTTATCAATATATAGATGATATACTAATAGGTGGAAACAACAAAGAATGTGTACGAGAAACTGCTCAAACTGTTTGGCAACTATTAACAGACCATGACATGGAGGTACCACCATCCAAATGTCAAGGTCCAGCGCAAGAAGTTAAATTCCTGGGGGCTTTGTGGGTATCAGGAGCTGTAGCTGTGCCCAACGATACATTAACAGAGATTGAAAAGGGACGCCTACCCCAAAACAAGAAGGAACTACAACAACTAATGGGAACACTAGGATATTGGAGGAAACATGTTCCTGGGTTCTCTGTAATTGCCCGTCCTCTCTATGATTTGCTGAGAAAGAACAAACCATGGGATTGGACTCCGATCCATGCAGAAGCTATTAAAACCCTAAAGGATGAATTAGTTATCAATCAAAGGTTAGGCCCCCTAAATTCAGCGGACCCTTTTCGGGCTGAATGGGGTTTCTCTGAACATGCCTCCTATTGCGGCATCTTTCAAAAAGGAGCTTCAGGTCCTTCACGACCCCTGCTTTTCTCGTCTACCTCCTTTAAAGAGACTGAGCAGCGTTATTCTGAGTGGGAAAAGGGACTTCTCTCCTTAGTTCGTGCAGTGAAACAGGCAGAAAAACTACGAACCTCACAGGATATCATCGTTCAGGGGCCTTTTCCATTGTTAAGCCCTATCCTTAAAGGCGCCCCCCCTCCTGAAGGTGTCGCACAGAAGGGAACGATCCGCAAATGGTATGCTTATCTAGAAGGAATAAGCCACTTGTTAGCACTAAAAGAAGGACCAACTAAGACCTCCAAATTACAACAGCCAGTAAGCTCAGACATTACAACATTATGTCTTCCTTATAAGCCTTCACCTATTAAGGTAGCTCCAGAATTCACTGTATCCTCTAAAAAGGATGGAGTGTGGTTTACTGATGCCTCTGCCCGAAGAACAAGCACGGGGTGGAATTATAAGGCAGCAGCCCTGGAAATAAGCTCAGGACAGTCAGTAACTGAGGAGGGTGACGGTAGCGCCCAAGTCGGGGAACTCCGAGCCCTGCTGTTGGCTGTGGAAAATGGAGCTGAGGTAATTTATACCGATTCCTATGCCACATTTAAGGGAGCAACAGAATGGATATGTCAATGGGAAGCAAATAATTGGGAGGTAAATCGTGTACCGGTGTGGAGGACAAGTGACTGGCAGAGACTTTTGGAAGTAAGCAGACACCGACCTTTAGAAATAGGATGGGTAAAGGCACATGCAAAAACTAGTGCACCAGCAACAAAGTGGAATGAGGAAGTCGATAGGTTAGCGCAAGTGCAAATAGTAGCTGCTGAAGGAGATGAGTGGCAAAGGCTAATCGAATGGTTGCATGTAAAAAGGGGACATTCGGGGAAAAATGACCTATATCACGAATGTGTGGCACGGGGATGGCCTGTGTCAGTAGCATTAGTTAGTGAAATAATATCAGCTTGCCCTCAATGCCAACTCCGACTGAAAATGAATCATCCTAATCAAGCTCCCCCTCAGCACATTCAAAGAAACAAAGTCTTATGGAGCACCTGGCAAATTGATTATGTAGGACCATTACGACCTGCTCGTGGTCGAAAATATATCCTGGTAGGTGTGGAAGTAGTATCCAGACTAACCATGGCTACGGCAGTAAGTGCAGCCACTGGTGAGAATACTGTGAAAACCCTGCAGGACTGGTTTAGCAGCCTCCCAGCACCAGAGTGCATACAAAGTGATAATGGCAGTCACTTCACTGCTACTGTAGTGCAAGATTGGGCAAAACAAGAAGGAATAAAATGGGTGTTTCACACTCCCTATTATCCCCAAGCTAATGGTATAGTGGAAAGAGTCAATGGCATGATTAAGAAACATGCAAAAGTGTCACAGCCTAACTGGGATCTGCGGCTATCCCAAGCAGTCTACACAGTAAATAACAGATGGGGAACTTATGGAAGCCCCAAAATACAAGCTTTCTGTCCCACAGGACCACCTGCTCCCACCTTATCAGAGCCCTCAGAGTCACAAAAGCATACACCTATTCAAATGCAGGTGGGACAGCCCGTGATGGCAAAATTGCCCTCTATTGGTGTTGTCCCTTTAATTTTGGCTAAACCTCGAGGACTATGTGCCTGGGAAGCCACTGATGCTAGTGGGAAGATACACCGCATAAGCAGTCGGTGGATCATTCCCGACTTCTGACCAAATATAATTGCTTGTTTATGCTTGCAAAATCAATAACAATCCAATTTATGCCGGTCAAGGCAGAGACCGAGCATTCTTCCTTTTGTTTTCCAGGATGTCAAAAACCCGGAAT
The DNA here is from genome assembly GCF_059628265.1 of Tinamus guttatus. Lineage (NCBI taxonomy): Eukaryota > Metazoa > Chordata > Aves > Tinamiformes > Tinamidae > Tinamus > Tinamus guttatus. Next base: position 746,961 of record NW_028289032.1, read on the forward strand.
GCTGGACAATTGTACCTGGAACCAAGGACTCTCCTATACTGATCTTGAGTATCCATCGGGATTGTTAGTTTCCTGCATAGTGTTGTTTTGATATTTGTAAATCAGATATTTGTAATAGGGTTATAGAGCTGTAGTTAGGGTTAGCAAATATGATATTTCCAACTTGCGTTGGGAAGATATGCTTCGGCTTGATATGTTTGGTGCACTGGAATCAAGGAGATGCTCATAGTGACAACGCACAAACCTTATCCGTCCCTGACTCTGCCACCCATGGTTTGAAGGATAACTTAGCCCTAACTTTAATAAAGGGGTTTGCAACTGCTCTCAATGAATCTAGTATTACCGCTTGCTTGCCTCTACCCAAATCTGTAGAAGACCCCCTTCCTATGGGTATCCTTCCCACTGACATAGCAGGGAGCTTGCTGAGGTTATGGAGTACACCAGGTACTCTCCATATAGTGAATCCTTATTCTCCAAAGAGAGCGCGAGTTGCTGTGCAGTTTAGTCAGCCATTTAATTTTTCTACCATTGATAAGACAATTTGCACTTATTATGAAGACAATAATACTGCAACTCTTCCCTGTGACTGGGTTTTATGGGGAGCAACAGATTTAAAACCTTGGAGACGAGCAACCGCCACTCTGCAATATAGTCAACCTATAAATGCATCCTGGTGTATACAGTGGAAGAGAGGGCAAGATTGTCCCCCTCAACATAAACATAAATTAGATTGCTCTTGGTTTGGAGAATTCCGTGACTTCAGGGGTTTTACACCATTTGGCCCAGGATTTTCCTTTGGCTCAGTATCAAACAAGTCAGCGTTGTGGCATTGCCAAAATGTGATAAATTGCTCCAATTGGGAACAACACGATTGGGTCAGACACTATTGGCCAGTTTACATTTCCCTAAAAATAGGCTGTCTGTGCCATAATCACAGCATAAAATATAAATCAGTAAGTGAAGACTTTGTGCCTCGTAATGATTGCCGTATAGCTTCTGGTGACGCTCCGGCTGGTTTGATCTGGGCCTGCAGTGATGGCAATATGTATACCTCCTTATGGGCTGGATTACCTGAACTCCAGTGTACCTTGGGCCTTCCAACATTGTGCCCCATGTGGAGGAGAACTCCCCTCCGACCCCACTGGATGGCTCGAGCAAAATGGGCAAAAATAGAACTGTCAGGACATGTAGAAGGGTGGCAGGACCCAGGAGCAGCCACCCGCATAGCCTGGGGAATGGAAGGATTTTTTGGATTTGGTCGTGCTACTGTGCAAACGCGATTAGGGTTAAGTAAGCTAGCCTATCAAGTAGAAAAATTAGCTAATGCCACCGATACTAGTATACAGTTGCTCAATCAACAACTACAAGCCACATCAAAAATGACTCTTCAGAACCGGATGGCACTGGACTTGATGCTGTTACGCCAAAATGGACTTTGTGGCTACCTAAACCTCTCCAGTACCGACTGCTGCATTTATATCCCTAATGTTACACAGGACCTGGATATCCAATTAGAGAAGATACGACAGGTGGCGAAAGACACCCATGAACTCCGGGAATCAATGAACACTACCTGGCTGGCGAAGGTGTTTAGTTGGTTTGGATTTGGTGTCACTGGTTGGATCCAAAGTTTGATAGAATATGTGGTGATGTTCATTGTGATGATAATTATCCTAAGTATAGCAATATCCTGTGTAAAATCTACTATAATGAAAGCTATTAACATAAAGATGATTCAGTTCACCGCTTATACCCCTTTACAGGTGGATGACCCTATTGATGTCCCAAGTACTAAGACTCTAATTTGAGACTAAATTTCAATATGCAATGGTAACTGGAGTCACGGGGTGGATACAAAGTTTGTTATAAGCATTAATTACTATTGTAACTGCAATATTTTCTGTATATATATATATTCTTGTAGAACTAGACTCCCTGCCTTTCCTGTAACTTCCCACGTCTAATGTACCAATGTGCAATCACTCGCTTAACTGCATCATGTTTAGGGCATGTAATATTAACACCTAAACAACTTCATGTGAAGCTTGAGTGACTATAGTCACGGGGTGGATAGTGTGGAAGGAGTGTTTGTGGAAGAATTGTTTGAAAGCAGGAACTGAGAGGAAAACTAGGGCCTAACACAGCTCTGGCATTACAGAGGCCTGCTTGGGGTGCTACACAGTTGCCACTTCCAGGATGGTTGGTATGCACAGACTCTGCTCCTCCACGGTTCCCTGGGCAACACAATCTGCCCTCCTCGCAGCTGCAAAGGGGAGTAACGGAGGATGGAGCGGAGTGAAGACACCACGGCCAAACTCTGTTGCACTCCCTGTGCTGGGCTGCTGATAAGCCGCACAGTGGCTGTCTAATGAGAGATATACGATAACAAGTCCGGTGCTGAGCCAGCAAAGGTGGCAAATGATGAACTTTGCTTGAACTTTGCTCATTATAATGTGAAAACCGTACCTCCATCTCAGAAGTTACCCGCCTCCGAGGTACGACCACTCCTCACTGAGCATGCGCTCTAGATTTTCGGTTGACTGTACCTTTAAATGAAAGCGAGAAACTTTTTCACCAATCAATAACAATATTAAGTATGACTCCAGTCACTCAAGCTCCACCTGAATGTAAAGAAAAGTATAAAAGGTGAACTAAGGATGAAAAGTAGGGAGGGAAGAAACCATCGTAACTCCTGGGTCAGTCGACAGGCTGATCCCCCTTCCCTCTCCTCGCGCTGGGACGCTGCCTGAAGAGACTAAGAAGCGAGAGGGAAGAATCCATCATAAATTCTGGATCAGTTGATGCACTGATCCCCCTTTCCTCCCCTCGCGCTGGGACGCTGCCTGAGGAGACTCGAGACTGAGAGCCCTCTCCCATCTTCTGGGGTGAGTGATGATTGCACATTTGTACATCAGAGCTAGCTAAAAATCCCACGCTCTAGTAGAGAATTTCCTGTACTGACATCCGAAACCTGCTTTGTAAATGTTGCATTTGAATAAATCATACTGTTTGTGAACTCGACTACTTGTTTGGGGGGAGGCGATCGGACCTACAGTTGACAGACTGTTCGTGAATCCGATACTGCCAGAGTCGAGCTTATAGTTGATTACACTATTTGGGAACTCGATTCGCTCTTAGGAAGGCGATCGGACCTACGGTCCACGGACTGTTCGTGAATCCGATACTGCCAGGGTCGAGCTTATAGTGGATCACGCTATTTGGGAACTCGATTCGCTCCTAGGAAGGCGATCGGACCTACAGTCCACAGACTGTTTGTGAATCCGATACTTTTTTTTGATATCTCCTTCCCCCCCCCACCACCACTACCACTGCGGCTTTCAAACTGCAACATTTTCAACACAGTAGGAGTGAATAATCTGGTGATAGAGGAATCTATAAGGAAACAAACCTTCAAAATTTAGGGGACTCCTTACCAAAAGTAATTCTCAAATAATATTCAAGACTCATCTTAATTGCAGTTCTTCACTGTTCATTGTATCTTATTACTCATCTGCTCACAAAATACAGAATAATTATGCCACTGATTTTGTTTTGTTTAATACTAAAGTAATGCACCATTAAAATATAGGTTCAAGTCAGTCTCAGTGGCATGACGACCAGTCTGAAGACAACCCGTCTTCATTTCTGATAAAATTGTCTCTGTGCCACTGTATGAACAAGGGCACAGGTGGTAAGAGATAGATGGAGTCTGAAATACCCCATGGACTTTCCATTCATTCAGACGATCCTGGGAAATTACTGTCATAATTATTCTCTTAGATCTGGGAATGTATACAATACCAGTCAATACAAGCCCACATCTTGTTTTACTGAGTAGGGGCACCAGGCTTTGTATGCTATGTGTGAAATATGTCACTGCCCTGTTGCTCACTGTCTTTTAACAATGGCCACAGCTGTTCTCAAATCTCCCCCTCTGGGAAAACTTCAATTCCTAACACAGTTTTCTGAGACAAAATACCTGTCAATATGCTGAGAGTCAGATCTGATCAAAAGAAATAACAGTGGATAGCGAGAAGAGAGAAAAAGCACCTACAGTGAAAAGGAAGAGAGGTTCCTATGGGCGTTTTGGTTTTAAACCAAACAATGTTGCATCTTCTGGTTAGTTTTAAAAAGGCTTTAAGGAAAAAACAAGTCAATTTCCCTCTCCACCCTACTGTTCTACTTACCATAATAGGATGTTTCTAAATTAGCAAGAAAAAACAGTCTGTTTACTCATAGCTGGTATAGTAGAGATCTAGAAGACTACCTCTGTTTTAAAATGTACTCTTATATGATGGAGGAGAAACGGCTAATCTAGAACTAAAAGTGAACTGTAGGGGCCCTAAGAGTGGATATTCAGGGTATGTATGGTTTAAGAGTTTGCTATTGAAACAATCCGATGTCTCTTCATAGCAAAATGAATTCACACAAAAAAAAAAAAGAAAGCAGAAAGTACTTTATATATCTGTGTATGGTTTATAGTTAGGATTTTCATATCATATAATTCTGTTTACATTACCAGATGTTTGAGTTTTAATTAAATATAGTGATGGTCTTGAAAACCCTGTAGCCACAAAGGGTATATTTGCTCTCACACACTCCCTGTTGCCCTGCAAACTTCCTGGCTCTTCTGCTGAGAGTATGAGAAACTATTAGTTAACTATTAGTTTTGGCTCTGTACTAACCTACTTGTATGAATTAAATGCTTTCCTTCTAATTAATTGACACAAATTATTTTAGTCTTCATGAAAATTGGCACTAAGTGTTGTCAGTGTCTCAAAGTGAACTGAGCAAATGGTATGAATGTATGTTAAAGTGATGTGGGCTTATGTATGTATCATCACTTAAGCAGCAACTTACAGAAGAAAAAATGAAGAAAACTGGAAAAAATGAACACTGGAAACTGAAGACCTGATGTCTGATCTCAGACACTTGCAGAATATTGGGGTTTCCTGGGAAAAGGATGGCAAGGAAATTATAATGAAGAATAAAAAGGAAATGTTCTTAAAAGTGGATCATAGAATCATAGAATGCTTAAGGTTGGAAGGGACCTCTAGAGGTCATCTAGTCCAACTCCCCTGCACACGCAGGGTCACCTAGAGCACGTGGCACAGGACTGCATCCAAGTGGGTTTTGAAGATCTCCAGAGAAGGAGACTCCACAACCTCTCTGGGCAGCCTGTTCCAGTGCTCTGTCACCCTCACTGTCAAGAAATTTTTCCTTAAGTTCCTGTGGAACTTTTGGTGCTTCAGTTTGTGGCCATTACCTCTAGTTCTATCAGTGGCCACCCTTAGCCTTCCATGGCAGCGCTCCAGTCATGTGAGCTATCCCATTTTAGACCAGTCAAGATAAAGTTCCAAGTATACCTCAGGTCTACAGGCAATACCTGCCTTCTCCTCATGACGGGAGCGAAGGTTAGATCGGGGAAAGGCATAACTGCCATATATCATAGGACACATAGTCGGGACAGTATAGGTACAGCACAGTCCTTGGTGTTCGTGGGCAATAAGTGTGAATATTTTATATTATCAGGGAAAAACCACAAAGCATGGTATGAAGCTTGGTATAAATCAGTGTGATAGGATTTACCTGTTTGGGCTATGCCATAATTAGTTACGTCAGTCAGAAGGCTGCTAATATCAATGGTAAGTGTACGTGACAAGGGGTCTAAAGACAAGTATCTCAAGGGAAAGCAAAGTGATTTCTCCTTTCAATAAAAATTCCAAACAGCAGGGTTTTTTATTACTATTTACACCCAAGTATTGTTTGTATTGTTTTAATAACTGTTTTAAATATTCAATTCATTGAAAATTAACTAGAAAAGAAGCTTTGACACTACACTTCAACCATCTCTAACTTTGCAGTATATAAATATGAAAATGGAGGATGACAACTTCCAGAAGGCTCATTAGCATTAAGCTCATCAGCACCTTGTCTTTTCTCCTCATTCAAATGCTTGTTTGCATTTAAGCCTCTTATGTGAAACAAGTACAAGGCCAGAAAGAACATAATTAACAGAAGAGCAATCTAATTTAAACACAGTTTTGCCACAGTTCATATAATTATAGTTATTTAGTGTTGAATCAGAAAGAGTACTATGATTAAGTATGACAGGTTTATCTGAAGGACTCACATGAACAAGTGAAAGATTAAAAAGGAAGTGGCTGGCTAGAAAATGTCTGTGTGAACTACTCAGGTTATTTCAAGATTCTTGAGGCTGCTTCATTGATTCATTATTTAATACATGGAATATATTTCCACTCTTTAAACTTAGTTTCAGTAAGCTATAGAAAGAAATTAAAATAATGCAATAAATGCAATAAAATCGTTATGCAATCAGCAAACAAAACTGTGCGGAAAATCTCGCTGTCAAGAACTGAATGTCCAAAAAGGAGACAGAGGAGTCCTAAAACTCTATTCGAATAAAGGGAGAGTCCACCAGGCATATCCCTGTGGGGTCTCTCCAATTGCTGGGGGACGCAGCCCCCCTTTTATCCTAATTTCCCGACCGAGGGACGCCCTCTCCTTTTCCCCATTGGCCAAGGTACTCAGAAGTTACAGCCTTCCCGGCCCGCCTACACCGAACTCCGGCCTCCCGCCATCTGTTCCCACCTGAGCTCACCAACTCCTTTGTCCCCCTTGCTGAAGAATGTGGGGGAATTGCCCTATTTCCCTCCTTTGTAAAGGCCCCATCTCCTTGCAGATGGCTCTTTTTGTCCTTCTGGGCTCATGGCTCCACTCAGTCTCCCCTCCCTTTGTCCTGCTCTTCAGCCAAACTGTGGAGAAACCCCCTTATTGATGAATACAGAAACTTGAGCATTCCGCTCAAAACAGTTAAGGAAGGTATAGAGGAAGAGGGTACCTCTGTTATGAACAGACACTACAGATTCTTTTTAGATTCTACACCTCAGTGGACTGTATCATTCCAACAAGGAACTTCTGTTTTCCTAGAGGCTGAAACTAACAATCAATCAGAAACAAATCTGCAATAATTTGGAGTCACATACAGCAGTAATGAACTACATCAGCACACCACTAGCACATAAAGGACCCCCCCCCCCCGCCCCCGGCGCTCCCACCCCCCCAAAAAAAAGCCAAACCATCCCAACACTTTAATAATAATAAAAAGCATTGCCTTGACTACAGATGATCAGCAAGCTATGCTTTACTTGTCTGTTACTCTTTGAATCACGAGGTCTAAAGCGATGTGGCATTTTGCACTTCTACACTCACCTGTCTCCCTTCAAGAACAGGTAAAAACATGAAAAGAAATACATAAAAGGACAAACAGCACAGCTTCACAACAGTTATCACTATAAGCAAAAGAAATCCAATATACATGAAATATAGGAAATTTAGAGTATGGGTGTCAGGAAACAAGTGATTTTTGTTTTGAAATGGATGGGCTGGAAACTTAGTGCCATCCTGTGGTAATAGATATTTTTCCCCATGAACTACTATTTACAGTCAAGCTTATGAACAGATACACGGTTTCGGGCAGTGCAGCTGGACTGCTGGGACTCCTGGGTTTGGTTTGAGAAGAACAGTTATTGATTAAAACACATAAATGCTCTTTAATATCTTTATTGACTATCTGGATGAGGGGATTGAGTACCCCCTCAGCAAGTTTGCAGGAAAAAAAAAAAAGACAGAGTGAACTGAAAGATGGGGCAGGCAACTTGGGACGACTACAGGGACAGCACTAGGATATGCAAGGAGGAAATTAGAAAGGCAAAAGCTCACATTGAATTCAATCTGGCCATCGCTGTAAAAGACAATCAAAATATTTCTACAAATACATGAACAACAAGAGGAGGGCCAAGGAGAATCTCCATCCTTTATTGGATGTGCCATGGAGCATTGTCACCAAGGATGAGGATAAGGCTGAGGTACTGAATGTCTTCTTTGCATCAGTCTTTAACGCCCAGATCAGTTATCCTCAAGGTCCTTGGCCCCCAGAGCTGAAAGACACCTCAGGAGAACAGAACAATTCAGGAGGAAACAGTCAGTGACCTGTTACTCCACTTGGACACCCACAAGGCTATGGGGCCAGATGGGATCCAGCCGAGGGTTCTGAGGGAGCTGGCGGAAGTGCTCGGCCAAGACACTCTCCATCATCTATCAGCGGTTCTGATCAACAGGGGAGGTCCCAGATGACTGGAGACTTGTCAATGTGATGCCCATCTACAGAAAGGGTCAGATGGAAGATACAGGGAACCACAAGCCTGTCAGCCTGACCTCGGTATCAGGGAAAATTCTGGAGCAGATCATCTTGAGGGCGATCACACAGCATGTGTGTGACAACCAGGGGATCAGGCCCAGCCAACGTGGGTTCCTGAAAGGCAGGTCCTGGGTGAAGAAACTGATCTCCTTCTGTGACCAGGTGACCCACCCAGTGGATGAGGGAAAGGTTGAGAATGTAATTGAAAAATTGCAACGGATAGGGGACCTTCCAGGATTGGTGTTAGAGGCGGATGGAAAAGGCGGCAGTGAGAAAAAAGGGTCGAGTGGGAATGTGGGGTTGGAATCCTGGGAGAGAGCTCGGCTCTTCCGTCTGCTTTTACAGAAGGGGGTTGATAGACAGGAAATTGATGGGAATCCACAGAAGTATTACACCAACTAGCACGCTGATATAATGTCCATGCAGTCCAGGTGGCCAAGCAATGCTCAGGAATACTGTCCAAGGCTGATAGATCACAGGTGTTGCACCCGCGGGAGGATGCAGAGCAGACAGTGTTATGATTCAGACCAAAGGAGGAACTGGAACCAGTTTTTCCCCCCCAGGAGGGGCTCGGACACTTGAAACAAGAATAGGGGGGTGGCCAAGCTCTAGTGTCCGAAGGGTTCCAATGTAACATCGCTCGCCAAGACGATCGACCGTTCGTTACATGTGTCATTTATTGTTCGGAACAAAATAGACAAACGGTTTGTGCCTTGGTGGACACGGGCGCAGAGGTCACAGTAGCGCACAGGAACCCAGAAAAGCGCAAGGGGGAAGTAATCTCTGTTTGGGATTTGGGTGACCAGCCTGTCAAGGGGAAACTTGTGACTGACTGCCATCAAGCCATACACCAGGTATGGTGCTGCAATCAGGGAAGGTCCAGGTGATCCAATCAATCAGCATGCTCAACAATAGAGGGTTGACAAAAGAGTGGACGCCCCTTACCATGATGAGAGGGATACCCCGTGTGAATCATGCGGTAGCCACCTTGACTGTAGCATATGAATCTGGAGCGAACTCTAGTATCTTCCCTGCTAGGGAAGGGTTGGTATTAAACCATAGAGGAATACTTGAATGGGATCCCGGGGGAGAATTTTTCGAAAATTAAGCCCCCTCCTTCCCATCCATTTCTCCTCCCTCCCCTCGCTGTGAGCGGATCAGATGTTCCGGGGGAGAAGGAGGATTGGGAGACGGGGTTGAAATGGAGAGGCCAAGAATCAAAATAATCCCTGAGATGGCGAAAACGGGATTTCTCGAAAACTAAGAGAGCCTGCCCCCCTGCCCCCATCCACCCTCCCCCTCCCGTCCATTTTTGGGAGAATTGAATTTTTTTGAGAGAATTTTTTGAGAGAATTGAATTTTTCTGAGAATTGAACAAAATAATGTGTCCCTTGCTCTTAGTCGCACCCAGGCCCAGACGTGGGCGCAGAGTGTAGTTCCAGGTATATTGAGAGATGGAGACAACGGAGTCCTCCCCACCGAGACCTGAAAAAATCGCGTGGGACGCGGCCACATAGAAAGAGCAACAGCTTCAAGTGTGATGGAGACCTGCAAACTTCACCCATGACCAGGTCCTCAGCGCAGTCATCGCCTACATACTGACCCTGGCAAATGTCACCATTGAGAAGGTTTATCTGTGCTCTACTCGCCCCCACCCACCCACCCCTGAAGATGATGCCCTTAAGGCGAGCAATATTTCCTTTGATACCTGTGGAAGAAGTGTTTGTGGAAGAATTGTTTGAAAGCAGGAACTGAGAGGAAAACTAGGGCCTAACACAGCTCTGGCATTATAGAGGCCTGCTTGGGGTGCTACACAGTTGCCACTTCCAGGATGGTTGGTACGCACGGACTCTGCTCCTCCACGGTTCCCTGGGCAACGCAATCTGCCCTCCTCACAGCTGCAAAGGGGAGTAATGGAGGATGGAGCGGGGTGAAGAGACGGCGGCCAAACTCTGTTGCACTCCCTGTGCTGGGCTGCTGCTAAGCTGCACAGTGGCTGTCTAATGGGAGATATACGATAACAAGTCCGGTGCTGAGCCAGCAAAGGTGGCAAATGATGAACTTTGCTTGAACTTTGCTCATTATAATGTGAAAACCGTACCTCCATCTCAAAAGTTACCCGCCTCTGAGGTACAACCACCCCTCACTGAGCATGCACTCTAGATTTTCGGTTGACTGTACCTTTACATGAAAGCGAGAAACTTTTTCACCAATTAATAACAATATTAAGTATGACTCTGGTCACTCAAGCTCCACCTGAATGTAAAGAAAAGTCTAAAAGGTGAACTAAGGATGAAAAGTCGGGAGGGAAGAATCCATCGTAACTCCTGGGTCAGTCGACAGGCTGATCCCCCTTCCCTCCCCTCGCGCTGGGACGCTGCCTGAAGAGACTAAGAAGCGAGAGGGAAGAATCCGTCATAAATTCTGGATCAGTTGATGCGCTGATCCCCCCTTTCCTCCCCTTGCGTCAGGATGCCGCCTGAGGAGACTCGAGACTGAGAGCCCTCTACCATCTTCTGGGGTGAGTGATGATTGCACATTTGTACATCAGAGCTAGCTAAAACCCCACGCTCTAGTAGAGCATTTCCTGTACTGACATCCGAAACCTGCTTTGTAAATGTTGCATTTGAAGAAATCATACTGTTTGTGAACTCGACTACTTGTTTGGGGGGAGGCGATCGGACCTACAGTTGACAGACTGTTCGTGCATCAGATACTGCCAGAGTCGAGCTTATAGTTGATCACACTATTTGGGAACTCGATTCGCTCCTAGGAAGGCGATCGGACCTACAGTCCACAGACTGTTTGTGAATCTGATACTGTTTTGATATCTCCTCCCCCCCTCCACCACCACTACCACTACGGGTTTCAAACTGCAACATTTTCAACACAATACCAAAGAGGGCGTATGCCATTTTGGGATCAATCCGCAGAGTAATAATAAAACGGTATTAGCTTGTGTAGGGAAAGGATGCGTGTGTTCTAGAACAGCATGTAAATACGTGCTAAGTAATGGAAGTTATAACTAGACTGTGTTTAATGACTCTAATACGTGTGCTCACAATGTAGTAAGTATTAGAGACTGTGATTTTGTGTATGTTACCCATGTTTAATGAGAATCTGTGTGTGTGTTGCCATAATAGTGCCTTGCTACTGCATGAGGCAAGTGAGACACTACCTTGATGACCAGCTGAAAAGCCTAAGCGTCTCCTACCATAGTCAAGGGCAAGACTGGGTTGGCCTCTGTGTTGCCACCAAGAAGAACCTCGAGCTCCGCTGTTGGCTGCAACCCATTAGGCATTGAGTGGTGGGGACACATGCCATGCCAGGCCTTGATGTGAGTGATGGCCACCTCTCTCTCTGAGGGCCATCTAGGAGGCGAGTGTAGGCCAAGTGACCTGCTGCTGGCAGGAGTGACAGTTTGCATAATTAACTTGTGACTAAGAACACAAAACTCGCCTAAAAATTGCTTATGCTAACTCGCAAATAGGCCCACTGGATTGCTTACACCACCCTGCACGGTAGGGCGACTTACCATTTTACAGACCCATGCAACTATGGTTAAAAAAAAAAAAGAGAGAGAAAGATAGAGATGCAAGAACGTCATTGCTTGAAGGCATTGGCTCCAGGGATCGCTGCCGCGCAAGCATTGACCATGCTACGCAGACTGGGATGCTGGCTAGCAAAATCCAGCAATGCTACAACGACAGCTTTGCCATCATTGTTGGTAGATGTGGACTCGGCTCGGCACGCAACATTGCTGCGACACATATCCTTCTGCTTATGCATGGCCACAGGTATGGTTCTTCCACCTGAATAAATGCTCGATGCAGTCACCTCGTTCTGGTGTGATTATTGCCGAATCCCGAGCCCATCCGGAACACCACCTAAAAAAACAAACTGAAAAACCCCTCAGACAGTCCTTTTTAACGCAATGTATTTACCAGCCTGGAAAGTTACTGAACTTTAAAACTGCAAGTGTTTTAAAACTGTGTGAATGAATTTGGTTTAGCTGACCACAGACTAGGAAATAGTAAAAAATAAAAAATTAGTATCAATAGCAACAACAACAAAAAAATCATTAAGTTCCATGAAATATTTTGGCAAGCTGTTTTATCATAGAAAACGAGACAAAGCATGTTACTAACACAGTTCAAGTGTCTGGCCAACCAAGTCGAACCTCCACAATTTTTGGCCAACTTGGACAGTAATAGACAGGGAAAGAAAATCTAATGAAAGATTTTTTGGACCTGGTCCTTGAAGCAGAATCAGAATTCTGAATTAAACATCAGCACTTGCTATTTACAAGTCAAGAAAGTTGGGCTGGAATCCAAAGCCACCAGCTCACTAAGCAGAGAGCTATACAAAAGTCAGAGCCTTCATTCAAAAGCTGTCATGAAGCGACAAAAATAAAACAAAAAACAGACTTATCTGAAATATTGCCTGGCTCTGGAGCTTAAGGCCTCTGCTACAACAGTGGCGAAATGCTTTTATCTCCCTGAAGATCCAAGGCTGGAACTTCCTTTCAAAAACAAGTTTCAACCCCCTAAAGCAGCTCTGGAGTCCAGCAGAAGAGGAAACTCCCATAAGCCAGCTAAATTTGAAGCTATGAATAGAGTGAAATTAGGCACCTGCAAAATTAGGCAGCATTTGTCATCTCATCTACCCCAGCTCAATGTAATTATTTGCTCAAGTTCCAAGCAATTCTCTCTTAAAGAGAAGAGAGTTGGTCACATATACTTTCAAAGCAGCTGAAAGATGGGCTCTGCCAAGCAGCACAGCTTCTGTATGAAAGAAACTATGATACCCCACTCTTACTCTAATCGCTGATTTTGCCACCAGATTAAATATAATCTTCCTGGACATAAATATAGCAAAGTTGAATAAGGTTTAAAAACAAACAAACAAAAAACATTTATGCCAATAGTCACTTTGGTCAGAATCAACTGCCCCTCACTGAAATGATTTTTTGGCATATGGAAGTTTTTGAAATAAGCATCTGCCTACTAGAATTTTAACTTTAAGAAGAGTGTGTGGAAAAGTTTAATAAACATATATGCATTATTTGCCTACCTTTACTGCCTAAAGATGTGAAAATACTTTTCTGTAAATAGGTAATTTAGTAAATAAATTTTTGTAATACATTCCTAAATTAATCCAACACTGTTAATATTTGGACATATTAAATATTCCACAGAAGTATTAGTTTGGGTAACAATACTATTGTATTTCTTTGTGATTCCCAGAATAGAAGTCTGATCTCCTCCATGTTTCCCCCCCACCCTCCAGTAGCATTTGGTTATTATTGTAAACAGAATCATTTTGAGATGAGTATTTCATGTATACCAAGAGGCAATATTTATTATTATAATTGAGAACTCTACATACAGTATTGCATAAAATTATAGTGGACCAATCAACAAAACAATGTTCCTATGTAACTGTTACCAGCACTTTCACAGAAATTTGCTTTAAAACATTGTGCATTAAGTGTTTTAGTAAACTGACAACTCTTAGGAGATTATTTCATGGAATATGAAAGTGCAAGCTTTCATTCAAGGCATATACACAACACACATTAAAGGAATGCTAAATATGCCAAAGGCCTAAAAAACAAAACAAAACCAAATTATATTAATAAAACAACAGCACTTTTAGCAATCGAGTGCTACATTCATAGTCTTATCTTTCTAATAAGAAGCAGAGAAATGCAATTTGAAGAAATGCCCTCAGCTTGGAGTTTTAGACATACAAGCTCAAGTCGATCACATTCACTAGATTTTTTTGGCAAGACTGAAGGACTTATGGCATTATAAATTCACCTAGCCCCCGTATTACCAGTTCTTCCTGAATTACTATATAAAATAAAGCAATTTCGTACAACAGTTGACTAATAAAAGGAAAACAGTATTTTTACATCAAAAGGTGATATAGTATACAATTAAATTCAAGTATTCAATATTAAACTATACCTGTGGAAATTCTATTCAATTCCCGTGCAATATATAAGATATATCAAGAATGTTTTTTTTTTTGCTTTTTTTAAAATCATTTTTAGTCCTCCCTCTACACTTTTATCCCAAACCAGGCCTACCTAGCTTGCATCCCTACACCTTCAGCATTTTACTCTTCGAAATTTGTCTAATACATGCCCAATGAACAACTCGCCGGACCAATGCAACCTCTAGATTTTCAACTTCCTGCCTTAATACTCTGTTCACTCCCATGTCAATGCCCTCCTCTCTTTGACAGTAATAACCATGTCCCTGTTGCCCACTACTTTTATTTCTACCTTTTGAGTAACTGCTGACAGACAGACAAGTTGCCCAGACAAGTTGCTGCCCAAACAGACAAGTTTTTTTTTTTTTTTTTTTTTTCTTCTGCACAAGCAAGTAACCTAGCTGCACATCATCTTTGGACAATCAGGTAAACAAGAGGATATAAGGATAGAAAGCTATTTCTATCATATCAACTCCAGGATAGAGGTTCACACTTCTGTCTGAGCATCAGTGGAATAAGTGCTTAAGCTTGAAAAACACTGCTTTGGAAAAGGAAAATTCTGATTAGGAGAAAATAAGCAAGTTTAATTTCCAAAGGGAAAAAAAAGGCCTCCTATAAATATTATATTTTAATTACTGATAGGATTGATTTTAAGCATGTTTTAAATAGGAGCCTTTTTAAATTATAAATGTTTTTCCTGCTAACACATTAATCTCAAGACAGAAGTCAAAACAGAAATTACCGTAAATTTTATAAGTGAAAAAACTTGGGTCCTACACAGTTGCTAAATAAAAGTCAAACTTTAACAAAATTAGTAACAAACATGACTACAAAAAGCTAATGAAAATTCCAAGATTCCTTCCTCCATCAGAGACCTTCATATCTTCTGGTACACAGATAGCATAGAAGAATACACATATTCTGTGAACACTGGGAATCGGAGTTTGAAAGCAGTTTTGCAATTTAAGTCAAGCAAGGTGAAGAGAAACAACAGAAATATGAGAAACAAGGCCCATGTGTATTCTGCTTTAATACATCTATGTCTGAATATATTTTAACTTACCGTTCTTGAAAACCACTTTAGAACTACATCATGGACTGTGCCTTCAACAAGGCAAAGTACTGGATTGGGTTAGCACATTTTGAAGTGGTAACAAAATAGCACATGTACTTCTTTTTTGGACTTCCCTAGATGTGTGGGAAAATAAACCACTAGAAAACCTATACACAGAAACACAAAAGCATCTGAAACCTAATAAAATACAATACACATCTACATAATCATAACAAATTCTGAGCTGAGTGTGTGTCTGTATATATAAATATCTATAAACACACAAACATAAATGGCATTTCAAATCAAAGCAGAATACATAGGCAATATATTTTTGCTAATGGGTTTTGGATTAGGAAGTATGAGGGGAGAGGACAAAGAAAATGACAAAGGAAAAGAACAGTGAGATTTTCTTTCATATATGAAAATACAGAAATGCTGCAGCACTTACTCTTTTACACTCTGGATCCCAATTCATCACAAATTACAGCATAAATACATCAGTGGTGGAATTTAACACACAATTTAGATTTTTAAAATGAATTAACATTATTTTCCTTAAAGGCATCCACACCTTACACAGCCTAGGAACCTGAAGAAAACACATATGCTTTTGAAAGTCAAATAGTCAGCAAGCGTTTTGTGGTGTTCAAAGACAAAGTAATAGTCCTGAGATTTCATATGTTAAAGCTTTCCCACAGCCACATGTTCCTTTGATATTTGGATTATTGAAGACAAATTCACTGGTCAGTTTGTTTTCTACATAGTCCATTTCAGTTCCTAGAAGCGTCAACTGTGCTTTCTTCTCAATAAACACTCTAACGCCTTGAAGACAACAACAATAAAATTACATACAGCCAAACTCTTCATTATTCACTTTGAATTTGCATGTCAGTGATTAAAATGGAAGTTAAATACAAAGTCCATCAATATAATTTAATTTCACCAGTCTAAGATGGGACACCGCTTTTTTTTCTTTTTTGCGGTCTTCCTATAAAACCCTAGGAACAGTCTAACACTGGTATTTGAGTGTGTACATGTGCAGGTATTTTTTGTATGGATTTATCTCACCATGATTATTTTAGGTATGCTGGTAAAGCATTTTTCTAGATATAACTTGTTTTATACTCTCTCTAAATATCTGCTATTGGCCTCCTCCAAAGATCAGAATAATAGACTAGACCATCTATTCTGGCCCAGTGCACAAACTCTTGTTGCTATCCTAGAGAATTTCAACTTAATCCAACATGGACATGAAATGAGGGGCATCCTTGATCCAACTTCTATTTCCACTGCAAATCTACAGATTTTAACTAGTTACTTCTTTATCTTCACAACAAAAGCTAAGGCAACAATTCTTATAACAGAATGCTAGGACTTCTGCCTCTATAATTTGTTCCTTCAAAGAAATTCTAACCTGTCCCTTGGAAAACTCATCACCACACAGTTTTGCTCTACTGCTTCAGAAACTCACCATCTTGAACTACTACTTCATCAGATTCTCCTTTTGATTTTGTATATTCTAATGTGTAAGAAAGTCCATTGCATCCTCTTGTACGAACACCTACTTTCACACCTACCTGAAATAAAACATTAATAACTTTTTAAGCATCTTCTGGAACACCAAGATAAAAAGTACACATAACAACAAAATGCTGATATTTATTCTTCCCTCCCTCAAACACAATAGTAAAATAGAAGCTTAATGGATTAGGAGGCAACATTTTTCTCTTTTACAAACCAACTACCAAGGTAAAGGTTAGAACACAAATCATAAATATTTATTACTCATTTTATAACTCTCATTTGAGTTGGTATTAGCAAAATTTGGCTCTTCATTCCATGCTACATTTGTTCTATGTTATTACACATTTTATGTGAAAACAGTATTGCAAGAATAAATCAGTTGAGTCTACAGTTATACTTGTTACTAGATTTGCATGGAACGCCAATAATGGCTACCAGAAAACTTTCACTTCAATCCAAGTTTTGAAAAAATACTTTGTGATCTTCAATACTTAAAAACCAATCCTCTCTCTCCTTTGTCAAGTATCTCTATTCATTTATTGTAGTAAACAATGTTAAAGGCCAACCTAGTTGATGCATTTTAATTATTTATAATTATCCAACATGATGTTGTACACCAAACAAGAAGAACATCTATGTAAGTAAAGAACTGAGAAATGGTTGTAGGGACACATGAACCAGAAAACTAAATCTTCCACAAGTATTTGCACTTCTGTCCAAACATGTATGCTTCACTGCATAATTAAAACGGAAAAGTACAGTAACCTCTATGAAAGCGCTATGATAAATGTGCAACAATAATTATATATTTCATAGGCAGAATTCCTTCAAGAACTTGATTAATATCTTCAAATCAACAGTTGGAGATCTCTGCCCCTACCAGAAGTCATAATCTATGCCATGCTAGAATAGTTACTTAAAATCTAGATGAGAAACATTTTGAAGTTAAAATTATTTTTTCAGTTTTATCTATTCCAAGAGTAACTGTACCATGAAATGTCATCACAGTCAGTCATTTTTTTGGATTACATTTTTAAATAGAACTAAAGCTTGATAGATAAATAAGCTGATACATTTCCCTCAAAAAAGGCATCAACATCTCTAAGTAGTTCAGTATTTATTTCAAGCTGCTAGGTTAGCTAGAAATGCTTCACAATCATCTACAGTGCTAATATCTTAACACAATTTACAAGATGGCCTTGTTTGCACTTACATGCTCAGGTTTATCCTTAAGAAGCTGTTTTATCTTCTGAACAGCTGATGGGGTCTGAAAAACAGAAATATATTCATCAGTTTGAAACATTTTTTAATAACAGAACTAAGTATATTACACATGCTGTCATACATACAAATCACACACTGCAAATAAAGCAAAAAAAAATACAATTTCACACAAACAAATTTTACCTTAGTTTACAGTTTTGACTCCCAATTGCAAAGTTCACCAGTCTGTCAGTGCAGGCTAGCCTTTGCTCTACTTGAAACTGATGCCTGATTTCAAATTAATGTACTCTTTTGTAAAAAATAATGGCTGAATCTAATCCATGCAGAATACAATATTTATTCCCCTCCCCACCCCTGCTGGCAGCAGATCATAGAATCATAGAATGCTTAAGGTTGGAAGGGACCTCTAGAGGTCATCTAGTCCAACCCCCCTGCAGACGCAGGGTC